>NC_133120.1:143336457-143639631 GCF_033568475.1 Henckelia pumila
GGAACTGCAAAGGGTATGTTCTATATCGAAGTAAACATGTCACTTAATACAACTTCTTGGGTATTGGATACCGGATGTGGATCTCACATTTGCAATGATTTGCAGGTGATGACAAGAAGTCGCAGGCTTAGAATGGGTGAGACCCAGCTGAGGCTCGGGAATGGTTCCAGAGTTGAAGCTACGGCCATTGGAGATGTTTGTTTGATTTTGCAGAATGTTTTTAAATTATTGTTGAGAGATGTTTTATTTGTGCCAGATTTAATTAAAAACATTATTTCTATTTCTATGCTTGATAGAGATGGTTATTCTTGTAATTTTGTGAATGGGATTTGCAGTATTTACAAGAATGAATGTTTAATTGGAAATGGACAACTTGAAAACGATCTATATAATTTAAAACTAAAAGACGTTCCAGTGAATTGTATTGACAAACCGGCGACAACAAACAAAAGGAAAATCGATAGTCCAAAACCGGCAAACCTTTGGCACGCTAGACTAGGTCATATTTCCTCAAGGAGGATGAACAAGCTAGTGGGAGAGGGCATGTTTGATATGTCTGATATTAACTCTCTACCTACTTGTGAATCCTGCCTAAAAGGGAAAATGACTAAATCTCCTTTTAAGGGGAAGCCTGAACGTAGTCAAAATCTGTTGGATTTGATCCATACAGATGTTTGTGGTCCATTTAGAGTAGGGACTCAACATGGCCACACCTACTTCATTACCTTTACTGATGATTATTCTAGGTATGGGTATTTATATTTAATGAAATATAAGTCTGAAGCATTTGAAAAGTTCAAAGAATTCAGGGCTGAAGTAGAAAACAAGCTAGGTAAAAGTATTAAAGCACTTCGATCGGATCGAGGTGGAGAATACTTGAGTACCGAGTTTTTGGACTATCTGAAAGAGAATGGGATTCTCTCTCAGTGGACTCCTCCTATGACACCACAGCTTAATGGTGTATCGGAGCGTCGTAATCGAACTTTGTTGGACATGGTTCGATCCATGATGAGCTTCACTGAGCTTCCACCTTCGTTTTGGGGCTATGCGCTTGAAACGGCGGTATTGTTGTTGAACAACGTCCACACTAAAGCAGTGGACAAAACACCATACGAGTTATGGAATGGCAAAACTCCTAAGTATTCGTACTTGAGGATTTGGGGATGTCCTGCTTACGTGAAGCAGACAGTGGGAGATAAGTTGGATAGTCGATCCAGCTTGTGTTATTTTGTGGGGTATCCGAAGAATTCAATCGGATATTATTTCTATTATCCTGCTGAAACAAAGGTGTTTGTTTCACGGAATGCCACCTTCTTGGAGAAGGAGTTCTTATTGGATAAGAAAGGCGAGATGATGGAACTCGAAGAAGTTCGAGAAGAACCCGAAATACAAAATAACGATCCCACACCTCAGGAACCATTGCTGGACACGCCTGCACCTAGAAGATCCGAGAGGACTTCTAGACCTCCAGTTCGATATGGTCTTCTTCTTGAAGAGGGTCAAGATGAACCCGACATTGGATGTGATCCAAGAAGCTTCAAGGAAGCAATTTCTGATGCGGATTCGAATTTATGGCTTGAAGCTATGCAGTCAGAATTGGATTCGATGCATACTAACCAAGTCTGGTCTTTAGTGGATCCTCCCGATGGAATTGTTCCAATAGGGTGTAAATGGATCTACAAAAGAAAGCTTGGGCCTGATGGTAAGGTATTGACTTACAAGGCGCGATTGGTGGCTAAAGGTTATACTCAAAGGCAAGGAGTTGACTATGACGAAACCTTTTCACCAGTTGCAATGTTCAAGTCCATAAGAATCCTAATTGCCATAGCTGCATGGTATGACTATGAGATATGGCAAATGGATGTGAAGACTGCTTTTCTTAATGGAGACATTAAGGAAGAAATCTATATGAAGCAGCCTGAGGGGTACACATCCATGGGAAGCGAGCATAAGGTATGCAAGCTTCAGAGATCAATATATGGTCTAAAACAAGCATCAAGAAGTTGGAACCAGAAATTTGATGAAACAATAAAAGATTTTGGTTTCATCAAGAACCCGGAGGAACCTTGCGTGTACAAGAAAGTAGTTAAGGATGCGGTGACATTCTTAGTACTTTATGTTGATGACATCCTACTCATTGGGAATGATGTAGGGATGTTGCAGTCAACAAAGATATGGTTATCAGGTAGATTTTCGATGAAGGATTTGGGTGAGGCATCCTACATTCTTGGGATACAGATCTATAGGGATAGATCTAAGAGAATGATAGGACTCACTCAATCAACCTACATCGATACCATATTGAAACGGTTTTCAATGGATGGGTCCAAGAGAGGACATCTACCCATGTGTCATGGAGTTTCTCTATCCAAGTCTATGTGTCCCAAGACTGATGCAGAGATAGAGAATATGACACATGTACCATATGCGTCAGCTATAGGTAGTATCATGTATGGGATGATATCTACCAGACCGGATGTAGCATTTGCTCTGAGTGTCACGAGCAGATATCAGTCTAATCCTGGTCAGATGCATTGGAAAGCCGTGAAGGACATTCTTAAGTACTTGCGAAGGACTAAGAATATGTTCATGGTTTATGGAGGACGAGAACTCAAACTGGAAGGCTATACCGACTCTAGCTTCCAAAGTGATGTGGATGACTCGAAGTCAACCTCTGGATTTGTGTTCATGCTCAATGGTGGTGCTGTCTCTTGGAAGAGTTCCAAGCAGGACACCACAGCGGATTCCACCACTGAGGCTGAATACATTGCAGCATCAGCTGCTGCTAAAGAGGCCGTTTGGATGAGGAATTTCGTCCAAGAGTTGGGCGTCATTCCTGAATTTGTTGGTCCAGTCCCGGTGTACTGCGACAACACGGGTGCCGTTGCTCAAGCAAAGGAACCAAGGTCTCATCAAAGATCCAAACACGTACTGAGGAAATACCACATAATCCGGGAGATTGTGGAAAGAGGAGACATCAGTGTCGAACGAGTGGCCTCTGCAGACAATATCGCTGATCCACTTACTAAGCCTTTGCCAGGACCATTGTTTGACAAACATCGCGAAGCAATGGGTCTACGTAGTATGACTAGTTGGCTATAGGGCAAGTGGGAGATTGTAAGAGTGGGTGCCCAGTGAGCCAACTGTGTGGCTATGGGCTTTGTTGACTCTTTGTATAAACAATCTTTTGTTTAATATTATTTACACTTTTATGGCAATGACTTTATATTACTTCATATTGTTATATTGTGATATACTATTGTTGTTTTGATAAAGACCTTGAATATACTATAGTGTATGTAAGATGTGGTAGAACATGGAGATGTCTATCATGAAATACATCTTATAGTCACTGTATATTCTAAAACCGTTCCTAGTCGATTGAGCCGTCCGATAATAAGGATAAGGATCGCTCGAGTTTGAGACTAGCATTTGCGATGCGGAGTACCACGTTTCATTGGTAGGGAACATGGAGATGTTCGAAGCATGCAAATGGATATTCATAGGATGAATAGTCGAACTACCCTATTCGGACTTTCCAAGTGGTTATCACTTATCGAGTGGATAAAGTCCGCGGTTTTGGTTGTACACCATTAGTCCTTACGACTTGAAACATCATGGAGACTCTATATGCTAGCACTGTGCTTTGACTCGTTTACCGACTCTGAGGGGGTCATCAGGTGTCGAGATTGGGTACAGTTACGACACATATAGGAGTCAATGCATTGTTGTCAAGGATTCACCACATACTTGCGAGTGTGGATATCCTATGCGATCTGAGGAGATATTAGTGTGACAAATCTCTGGCCAGAGTACTTGATGTGATTTAAGAAATGGTTTCTTAGTAGCACATGCGATGTCACTAATTTGATCTTCAAGATGTATTGCATAGTTATCGAATCTTGAGCGACTCTCGATATACCAATGGTTGTTGATTCGATCGGGATATTTGGATGAAGGGACCGTACTGTACGTTAACCAAAATCTACTGGTTCTTGTAGGCACTATCAGTGATACCTAGGGAATCATGGGGCGATGTTGCTAGGCGCTTTACCATGATTCGTTGGGCAAGTCGGAAAGTGTTGTTCCGAGTCACAAGGAGTTGTGAGCCCACGGCTAGCTGTATCCCTGAACCATTGAGGGTCACACAGTGTAATGGAGTTTTAATCCCCGTTGAGATAGTTAAATTTAAAGAGTTAAATTTAATGAACTGAGGAGTTGGACTTCTTAAATAAGAGTAAGGGAGTAGGATTTCCTAAAATGACATAGGGATGGACATTTTTGGAAACCACTGAATTCGGATTCAGGAAAATTTATTTTGACTTTAAAACGTGCAGAAATGGTTTCTGTGCACATTGGTGAAATCGTTTCATCAATCGGAGTCACGATGAATTTTATATTAATTTCTGAACGAGCGGGCTTTGCTTGTCGGGCCCCAGCTTATGACTAATGGGCCCTAAGGTGTTAGTGGCCTGCATTATAAATAAGTTATTTCAGTACAGAAATTACACACAACAGGTCATAATTTTTGAGAGCAATTTTCGAAAAACCCTAGCCTCTCTTAAGAAATTTCGGCCGCCCCCCCCCTTCACTCTGCCCGAGAAATTCCGGTCTGTGATTTTGAATCGCAGTAAGGAATAACGAATCAAATTCGTGTATTCTCTTCGCAGAAAACTTCTGATAGATTTTCTAGTGCAATCTATCAGAGGGATTAAACCTCTGTTCGTGGACCTGATTGAAGGCGTTCATCGGTTCCAGGGAGAGACAACAAGAGCAGAATTGTTCTGTTGGTGTCCATTAATCTCGTTGCGAGATTTGAGGTAAAATTTATTTAATTGTTATTTAAATTTTATACACACGTAATTCAATCGATGAACGGTTGATACCCAAACCATGGAAACGTTCCATGAAAAAATTTTTAAACTTCCGCTGCACCGGGTATCAATCGTGATTGGTCTGGGAACTCGCCAGTTTTCCTACAACCTTACCATCAGACCCAAGCTTTCTCTTGTAGATCCATTTACACCCTGTTGGAACAATTCCATCGGGAGGATCTACTAAAGACCAAACTTGGTTTGTATGCATCGAATCCAATTCTGACTGCATAGCTTCAAGCCATAAATTCGAATCCGCATCAGAAATTGCTTCCTTGAAGTTTCTTGGATCACATCCAATGTCGGGTTCATCTTGATCCCCTTCAAGAAGAAGACCATATCGAACTGGAGGTCTAGAAGTCCTTTTTGGATCTTCTAGGTGCAGGCTTGTCCAGCAATGGTTCCTGAGGTGTAGGATCGTTATTTTGTATTTCGGGTTCTTCTCGAACTTCTTCGAGTTCCATCATCTTGCCTTTCTTATCCAATAAAAACTCCTTCTCCAAGAAGGTGGCATTCCTAGAAACAAACACCTTTGTTTCAGCAGGATAATAGAAATAATATCCGATTGAATTCTTCGGATACCCTACAAAATAACATAAGCTGGATCGACTATCCAACTTATCTCCCACTGTCCGCTTCACGTAAGCAGGACATCCCCAAATCCTCAAGTACGAATACTTAGGAGCTTTGCCATTCCATAACTCGTATGGTGTTTTGTCCACTGCTTTAGTGTGGACGTTGTTCAACAACAATACCGCCGTTTCAAGCGCATAGCCCCAAAACGAAGGTGGAAGCTCAGTGAAGCTCATCATAGATCGAACCATGTCCAACAAAGTTCGATTACGACGCTCCGATACACCATTAAGCTGTGGTGTCATAGGAGGAGTCCACTGAGAGAGAATCCCATTCTCTTTCAGATAGTCCAAAAACTCGGTACTCAAGTATTCTCCACCTCGATCCGATCGAAGTGCTTTAATACTTTTACCTAGCTTGTTTTCTACTTCAGCCCTGAATTCTTTGAACTTTTCAAATGCTTCAGACTTATATTTCATTAAATATAAATACCCATACCTTGAATAATCATCAGTAAAGGTAATGAAGTAGGTGTGGCCATGTTGAGTCCCTACTCTAAATGGACCACAAACATCTGTATGGATCAAATCCAACAGATTCTGACTACGCTCAGGTTTCCCCTTAAAAGGAGATTTAGTCATTTTTCCTTTTAGGCAGGATTCACAAGTAGGTAGAGAATTAATATCAGACATATCAAACATGCCCTCTCCCACTAGCTTGTTCATCCTCCTTGAGGAAATATGACCTAGCCTAGCATGCCAAAGGTTTGCCGGGTTTTGACTATCGATTTTCCTTTTGTTTGTTGTCGCCGGTTTATCAACATAATTCACTGGAACGTCTTTTAGTTTTAAGTTGTATAGATCATTTTCAAGTTGTCCATTTCCAATTAAACATTCATTCTTGTAAATATTGCAAATCCCATTCACAAAATTGCAAGAATAACCATCTCTATCAAGCATAGAAATAGAAATAATGTTTTTAATTAAATCTGGCACAAATAAAACATCTCTTAACAATAATTTAAAACCGTTCTGCAAAGTCAAACAAACATCTCCAATGGCCGTAGCTTCAACTCTGGAACCATTCCCGAGCCTCAGCTGGGTCTCACCCATTCTAAGCCTGCGACTTCTTGTCATCACCTGCAAATCATTGCAAATGTGAGATCCACATCCGGTATCCAATACCCAAGAAGTTGTATTAAGTGACATGTTTATTTCAATATAGAACATACCCTTTGCAGTTCCCAACTGCTCAAGATATTCCTTGCAGTTGCGCTTCCAATGACCCGGCTTCTTGCAGTAATGGCAAACATCCTTGGATTTTCCATTGTTTGAAGCCTTTGTCTTTTGCTTCTTCTCGGGCTCGACTTTCTTGGGTGGGGTAGAACGTTTCTTGCCCTTCATACTTGGCCCCTTCTTAGCAGAAGATGAGGAGCCCACCAAGAAAGCTGGTTTATCCTTCTTAAGTGTGGATTCATATGTAACGAGCATATTGACCATCTCTTCTAGGGTGGCCTCTATCTTGTTCATATTAAAATTTATCACAAATCCATCAAATGAAGAAGGAAGAGACAGAAGCAATAAATCCACATTGAGTTCATGCTCCAACACCAAATCTAGGGTCGCCAACTTCTGTATGAGCCAAATCACTCGTACCCCATGATCACGGACCGAAGTCCCTTCACGCATGCGGCACGTCATCAACTCCTTAACAGTAGCGAACCTTTCAGCCCTCGACTGAGCCCCAAAAAGTTCCTTGAGTTGCGCATGAATGTCAGCAGCATTCACCGTGTCCTCAAATCGCCTCTGGAGTTCATCAGACATCGAGGCTTGCATATAGCATTTGGTCTTGATGTCATGGTCACACCATGCATCAAGTTTGGCCAATTCCTCCGGACTTATGTCAGCTGGTGCTTCCTTCGGAGGTGCTTTCTCCAACACGTAGAGCATTTTCTCCGAAGTTAAGACAATCTTCAACTTCCGGAACCATTCCGTATAGTTGGCGCCAGTCAACTTGTTTTGTTCGAGGATCGAGAATAATGGATTTCGCGAATTCATTGTATGAAATACTGAAAAGAAAAACAGACATATATCAATGATTGTTTAACAATTTACTAAGACATAAAATAGGCGAATTTAATTTTATGAATCTCACTCCCACTATTTTAACGATTTCACCACCCTCTAGTGAAAACGGGAAACTTTTTCCTTAGTGAGAACATGGAGTCCAATTGACAAACTTATGGTCCCGAATAATATCAGCCAACCATAATTCTCAAAAGGTAGAGCCCAATTGCTTCCTAAGCAACCCCCATGTGTTTACCTCATGTCCAATAAGGGCCCAATAATATGACGCCGTTTAAAGTGACATGTCAAGATGACCCATCAATATTAAGTTGTGATGGACGGTCGCCATGTGGATCCCCCAATAATATGAGCCGATCCCATGGGAGTTCCACCCAACTTACAACATTTGTCGATCCAATGTACAGCTTTCCGACGGACGGGCCCCCCCCCAATAATATGAGCCGGACCGTATCCGCGGGTAGCATCACATACATTGACCGTTGATGGAAGGTAGGAACATTTAAACAAATTTAAATTTTCTTTATTTATCTTGATATAAATTTTAAATCATATTTAAAATGAGGGATTTTTAATTATAAAAATATTTGTCTCATCATATTTAATTTATTGCATGCTTGCCGGATTCACGCAATTATGTCTAAACATGCATACAATCATAATATCAAATATTATATAGGATGATCGATTCCATTTCTAATTGACCCGTGGTTGCCAATCACGGGTCTTAGTCCAATCCTAGGTAATATGCAGTATGCAATGCAATCCTATTACATGTGCTTCCAATTTACATTTCTTCAGTCTTTATTGTCTGCTGGGCCCACCATCTTCAAATCTTGATCTCCCACTAAATCTAATGCATTTACAATAAATAACAATGACATGTAGGGGATACATTTTTAGGGGTGGGAACGGGCTATAAACCAAGCCCACTTTTATTACATATGACATTCATATCGGGCCATAAACCAGGCCCATTAATAAAACCAACAACAATAAAAACAAAATGTAAATTCCTAACATACACCTACAAAATTGGTCATGGCAATCGATCATCCTTATCCAATAACATTTAATTCAAAATTAATTTATTGGATAACATGCAGTGGCAATTCAAATTTAAACAAGATAAAATCATATTTTATATATAAAATCTCATTTCACATATAAAATCATATTTTATCTCTATATCAAATAAAATCATATTTTATCTATAAAATCCAATTTTACAAATAAAATCATATTTTACTCAATATATCATAAGATCATATCTTATCATCAATTGTACCAAAATAATTGATTTCAAAATTCAATTTACGGATAAAACATTAAAATTTTTCCAAAAATTCAAATTTATCCAAAATCAATTTTAAAATTTACGGAGTCGAACAATTCGATCCGAAATCTTGTGAACCAATCAAAAACAATTTTTGACCGGACCAAAAATAAAATTTTATCACATTAAAATTAATTTTAAATAAAAATTTAATTTTTCCCGCGGGCCGCCCGGGACACTCCCGGGCCGGCCCGCACCCGGGGCGCGGGCCGGGGGCAGCCCGGCTGCCCCCTTAGGGCAGCGACTCTCGCTGCCCTGGCGGCGCCTGGTGCCGCCCCTGGGCGGCGCTGTGCGCCGCCCGGCGCTGCCCTGCGCTGCGCTGGGCAGCGCACAGTGCTGCCCTGGGCGGCGCCGTGCGCCCCCTTTGGGCGGCGCCGTGCGCCTCCCCCGGGGGCAGCGATCATCGCCGCCCCCTCCGGGCAGCGATCCAATCGCTGCCCGGGTTTTGCCTCGAAAAAAAAAAAAAATTTATTTAAAAATATTTATTTTGTTTCAAAAACCGAGACTCAAAAATTTTGTACAATTGATTAATTCAATCGTTTGATCTGAGCAACCTGGCTCTGATACCAATGTTGGATAAAACTGGCGGTCAGATCAATCACGATTGATACCCGGTGCAGCGGAAGTTTAAAAATTTTATCATGGAACAATTCCATGGTGTGGGTATCAACCATTCAACGATTAAATTATTGTGTGTGTAAAATTCAAATAACAATTAATTAAATTTTACCTTCAATCTCGAATCGAGATTAATGGACACCACACAGATTTCTCTGCGCTTCTTGTATCTCCCAGGAACTGATGAACTCCTTCAATCAAGTCCACGAATGGGGTTTAAATCCCTCTGATAGATTGCACTAGAAAATCTATCAGAAGTTTTTCTGCGAAGAGATTAAACGAATCTGATTCGTTATTCCTGACTGCGATTCAAAATCACAGACCGAAATTTCTCGGGCAGAGAACAGGGAGGGGACGGCCGAAAACTTTTGAGAGAGAGGAGGGTTTCGATTTTCTGTCTCAAAAATTATGAGCTGTTGTGTCTAATTTCTGTACTGCAATAACTTATTTATAATGCAGGCCACTAACATCTTAGGGCCCATTAGTCATAAGTTGAGGCCCGACAAGCAAAGCCCGCTCGTTCAGAAATTAATATAAAATTCATCGTGACTCCGATTGATAAACCGATTTTACCAATGTGCACAGAAACCATTTCTGCACATTTTAAAGTCAAAATAAATTTTCCTGAATCCGAATTCAGTGGTTTCCTAAAATGTCCATCCCTATGTCATTTTAGGAAATCCTACTCCCTTACTCTTATTTAAGAAGTCCAACTCCTTAGTTCATTAAATTTAACTCTTTAAATTTAACTATCTCAACGGGGATTAAAACTCCATTACACTGTGTGACCCTCAATGGTTCAGGGATACAGCTAGCCGTGGGCTCACAACTCCTTGTGACTCGGAACAACACTTTCCGACTTGCCCAACGAATCATGGTAAAGCGCCTAGCAACATCGCCCCATGATTCCCTAGGTATCACTGATAGTGCCTACAAGAACCAGTAGATTTTGGTTAGCGTACAGTACGGTCCCTTCATCCATATATCCCGATCGAATCAACAACCATTGGTATATCGAGAGTCGCTCAAGATTCGATAACTATGCAATGCATCTTGAAGATCAAATTAGTGACATCGCATGTGCTACTAAGAAACCATTTCTTAAATCACATCAAGTACTCTGGCCAGAGATTTGTCACACTAATATCTCCTCAGATCGCATAGGATATCCACACTCGCAAGTATGTGGTGAATCCTTGACAACAATGCATTGACTCCTATATGTGTCGTAACTGTACCCAATCTCGACACCTGATGACCCCCATAGAGTCGGTAAACGAGTCAAAGCACAGCACTAGCATATAGAGTCTCCATGATGTTTCAAGTCGTAAGGACTAATGGTGTACAACCAAAACCGCGGACTTTATCCACTCGATAAGTGATAACCACTTGGAAAGTCCGGATAGGGTAGTTCGATTATTCATCCTATGAATATCCATTTGCATGCTTCGAACATCTCCATGTTCCCTACCAATGAAACGTGGTACTCCGCATCGCAAATGCTAGTCTCAAACTCGAGCGATCCTTATCCTTATTATCGGACGGCTCAATCGACTAGGAACGGTTTTTAGAATATACAGTGACTATAAGATGTATTTCATGATAGACATCTCCATGTTCTACCACATCTTACATACACTATAGTATATTCAAGGTCTTTATCAAAACAACAATAGTATATCACAATATAACAATATGAAGTAATATAAAGTCATTGCCATAAAAGTGTAAATAATATTAAACAAAAGATTGTTTATACAAAGAGTCATCAAAGCCCATAGCCACACAGTTGGCTCACTGGGCACCCACTCTTACAGATTCATATTACGTAATTGCCATCAAGATTCGTAAACGATCTTGACATGGATATCCATCTATCGAAATCATTTAGGATTCGAAAATAAGGTCAACCTCCGACCTCAGCATAGAACCAATTCAATAACATCTCGTATCATAATCATATCGACTCAAATCAAAGATCCACTACCTGGGATGGATCGACAACATCAAAATCAAATCAAAACATAAACAAGTATGTGGTTTTGGCGGGACAACTCAAGAATAATTGATCTTGAGTTTCAAACTCCCTAACTCGTGATGTCGTCATTATACCTTTGTATATCTTGGTTCTGAACACTTCCAATCTGAAATATAACAATCAGAAAAATCATATTAAACTTCATTCAAGATGATCAATACAAAATCGGATCAAACTCATCAATATAACGTCAATACAATCACTTCAAACCTCCGGCAAACTTCCTTGGTTCAAAGTCGGACTTCCTGAGTTGATTGAGCTTGAAACTAATCTGAAATGTAACGATTATGATCAAGAAGTATCAGTATACAACCACACGATCCTCAGCTCAATCATAGGCTATCAAAACAACTTCACAACCTAAACCGGCGGCGTAACGATTGAAAATCGGTAACCGACAAAACATCGAAACATTTCTAACTTCATATACAACTTCTAATCACTTCATATCATTCATAAACCAACCAAAAACCATCATAATCATATGCTTGACAATTCAAGTACATGCTAGAATAATTATAAGTTCATATCAATCCTCAATCCGGTTTCGATATCGAGTCACATACAAGCTCAAGAATATGAACACACAATAAAAATCTGATCTCTGGAATATTTCAATCTTCAAACCATGCTGAAAAACATAAAAAATTACATCCAATCGAAGCCCTCGGTGTAAGGATTTCAGAACACTTTTCAGAATCAAAATCGGATAACCGAAGCAAAAGTTACGGCAAATCAAAATCATGAAATCAAAGAAAATTGAAGAACCTCGGCTCTCTGTTCAAACTTTCCGAATTCAATATCCAAGATACACGTATTCAACCGACTAAAGATAGTAAAATCGGATATCTTCAAATAATATTGCACTTTAGTCCCTAGAAACTTCATAAATTGCAATTCAGTCCTCGGCCCTTATTTTAATTTAATTTCAATCCTAAATAATTTAAGAATATTAGAATTTAAATAAAAAATCTAAATATTCCCAAATTAAATATACTCGGATTAAAATTAAATAATCTCGGATTAAATTAAATAATCCCGGGTCTTACGTTCCTCCCCCACTAAGATATGAGTTCGTCCTCGAATTCATAAACATTATAGATATGCAGTATGTATACTCATAAGAATAAAGAATAACAGAAAACTGAATAAGAACTCACATCTGTGAAATAAGTAAGGAAATATCTGTCTCATGTCTTCTTCAACTTCCCATGTCGCTTCTTCAACTCCGTGCCGACTCCATTGAATCTTCACCAATGGAATGGTCTTCGTTCGGAGTTGCTTTCCTTTCCTATCCAGAATCTGAATCGGTTGTTCAAAATAACTCAAAGTTTCATCGAGTTCAGCTTCAACAACGTGGATAATATGCGATACATCAGGCTGATACATCCTCAACATCGAAACATGAAAAACATCATGAATACTGGACAAGGATGGAGGAAGAGCGAGTCGATAAGCAAGATTGCCTATCTTCTCGAGAATCTCATACGGCCCAATAAATCGTGGAGACAATTTTCCTCATTTACCAAATCGTATAGTACCCCTTAAAGGTGAAATCTTCAAGAATACTCTATCTCCCTGTTCAAAAGATAACGGCCGTTGTAACGCCCCAAAATTATCTTAATGGACTTTATTTGAGATAATCAGAGATTTTAGAAGTCAAGGGCCGATTCGATTATGATCAGGGACTAGAATGCATATTTTGGAATTTTCAGGGACTAAAATGCAAGTTTGGGATTTAATACATATTTAAGCCCCTGTGAACTTTCTATTTCACTCCATCATCATCATCCTCCTCGCCTCCACCATGGAAATCGCCCCATTTCAATTCCAAGCTTTGGGATTTCCATTTTTGATCGATCCGTCCGATAGAATTGATTTCTGACTGGATATCTATGATCACAGCGACGAGTGCTCCGTTTGGAAGAAAGTATATCTTAATTCTGAGAAGTTTGAATTTTTCGACGTTGTTAGAATTGATTTATATTCGGAGAGGATGATTATGAGATAGCTGTGATAGTATATCTAAGACGGTTCGAAGATCTAACGACGATTGGAATTGATATGATTTTTGTTGTGAAATTTCGAAAATGGAGCTTTTAGATTTGAAGGATTTGAATTTTTTTGATGATATTGAGATGATTATGAGTATATTGGATTGTTGAATTGCTGTCTGCATTTCCGGTTTGATCAATTTATAGCCGTTATGCCGTCAGTTTGAGTTTTGGATATCGTTTTGATGTTTTGATCGTATCGAGTTGATTGAGCTTTTGATGTCGATATTGATCCTTATTGACTTCTTCTGATAGATTGAATTAAAGTCAGCAGAGTTGTGAGATAACAGCTTTGGTCAGTTTGGAAGATTGAAGTCGGTACAGTTTCGATTTTCTTTTTATCGATTGAAGAGGTTTGATTGTGTTTTGAATGAATTTGATTGGATATTGATTATTATCCTTATTATTGATTTTTAGATTGAAGTATCTTCGAAGTGAATAAGGTAAAAGACGACTTAGACTTGAATGGAACGATTAACTCGAATTAGACTTGATTCAAGTGTTCCGAAGAATTCACATACTTGCATTATTGAATGCTTATTTGAAATCAAGATTGAATGTTTATTTGAAATCATGATTGAATGATTATTTGAATTGATGAATGAAATCATGATAGAATGCTCAATTGAATTGATGATTGAAATGATATTTGAATGCATGAGATGACATAGCATTCATATTGAGCCGATTGATTATTCATTTTGAATTAGACGTTCTGGTGATTATAGTTGAGTGTCCTTGTAGGAGAATTACTACATGTGAGGAAATAGCTCTCTATAATGCTCCGGAGTCTAGAGGACTAAAATATTCCTCGTCCACCTCGAGAAGAGTGTCGGTGCGACTGTAGGATGTTTTAACCTCGGGATCCCAAACCGAAGAAAGAAAGAATAGAAGAATTCCATTTGATTATCTGAGTCTGATAATCCAGAAGTTTTAAAGACATTCATACAATTTTAATTCAGTACTTGGATTAATTACATGATTTGATCTTGATGTGATAGATATTTGGAAGTTGATACATATCATGACATGATGTGTTTATTTGATATGCATGATACTCTCTTTTACTGGGAATATCAATTCTCACCGGATTATCCAGCTGTTGTCTTTGTTTGTATGTGTACTTGGCAACAGGTGGGCAGGATCGAGTCAAAGACTACTGGGATAGAACGAGAATGAAGAATAGAAGTGGGACTTTGAGTTAGATTGGAAATGCATGCCAATCTAGTTTATGTTTTGAAAGCATGTTTAGAACTCGAGCGTTTTTGAATATTAGAATTGATTATGAATGATAAATATTGAAGTTTTTATGTTGATTACATGTTTTTGGATTCAGAATTGACCATGTTAGATTGATATTAGATTGAGTTGAATTGTTGATTTGAGATTTGAAGCATGTTCAGTTTTCTGGAAAAATTCTGATCCCAGGGTGCGCTCGATCCTACGATTTTCTGAGATCGAGCGTAGCCCCTGAAAATATTGAGGCAGAGACTTGCACAAAATGGTGCGCTCGATCCTGGCTTTTTTGCCGGATCGAGCATGGCACATATTATTTTCTCGGCAGAGAGTTTCAAAATATGGTGCACTCGATCCTGGACTTTTATAGGATCGAGCGCAGCACTGTTCTTCAGAAAAATAATTTTTTTTGTTATTTATTTAATATCTTATCTTTTGGCTTTTGATTGATTATCGATAGGACTAACTCTCGATTAGATGATTAGAATCGGTGTCTCACATTAAGTGGTATCAGAGAGATAAGTTTTTGGATTTTATTTCTAGAAGTGAGCGGGGTAAATCGAGTACGCTTGAATTTAATTTCTCGCATGTGATTGATTAATTCTATGATTGAAGAATATGCGAGCATGCTTTATGATTGAGAATTATTTGAATTACTTGGATATGTGATTTAAATTTTAAAGCATGAATTAATTGAGATACGAACTGTTTCGGGTTACTGGTTACACTGGTTACTCTTGAGATCGAATGAGTATGTCGAGCTGAGGTTGTTGGACACCGGATAGATGTATTTGAGATGTTGTGTCCTAATCCTCTTGAATCAGATTTTCTACTCGGCAAGTTTTGAACAAGATTCAACTAGTAGCAAACCCGATTGTACAGAATTGTTCTGTGACTGAACTGATGGATGTCACTTCGAACTGATGGGAGCATTACTGATGAGATTTCAGTCTTTTAACCCTTCAACTCTGAGGAGTTCTGAGAATGAGTTTGGGTGTGAAAGCTGATTAGAAGAGATCGATCATTTGTTTGATTCTTTAGACTACACCGACGAATGACAGATTCAGTTAGTTGGTTACCAACTGCAAGACATTGCGAAATGTTGGTGGATATCGAAGAAGAAAGCCTTAGAGAAACAAGGTTTGGTCGTTTCATAGAGTTTGTTTAATCCGAGTTTCTGCGACAGACTTTAGTACTTGCTTTTACCAAGGATTCACAGACTCTAACTGCTCCTGACGATGACGAAGCAGGTAACTGTTTGATTTTAGTCTTTCGAATATTTTTCTATTAGATATTCATGCAACTTTTCTTCTTGTGGAGAAGTGAGATTGATGCTTCCTCTACTTTTGAGTATCTGAATTAGTTGCGATGAGTTTAGTTCGAAATTGTGAATTTTGTTTCAATGGGAGTTGATTGTACTGAACAGTACTATTTTCGGTTATCAATTTTTGATTATATTATCGATGTAGTATATTAATCGAGTACAGGGCAACCGAGGTTGATTTCAGATTGTTGCCAGATTCGGATCCGAGATGATAGACGAATGGATTTTTCCTCCGGTAAAAATTCCTGAATTAAGAATTCCTTCTTGTAGTTTGTTGATTACCGTTTTTTACAGAAAGGTGCGGAGGAATGTTTGAGGTATGCAGATGATGTCTTCAATCAGCCGTGTTTATTGATTCAACAGAGTTGTTGAGTTTGCTGATGTTGTTCTAGTTGAGATTCTAGATTTGCCTCCGAGTGAGAGGATGAGTTCAGTATTAATTTTAGATCAGACATCATTCGACTGATAATCGGAAGGAAAGAGGTTTCAGAGATTGAATTCGGAATGAGGTATGACCGATTTGAATTTTAATCGTACAGATTGAATTGGAATTGCATCTGCAATGTTTATGAGTCCTTTGAACCGAATCTTTCAGAGATTTGTAGATGAGTTCTTGAGTATTCTTATCGATGAATCTCTTATCCTTCGAAGAGCCGTATTGATCTTTCAGATTCTTTAAGAATTGTTCGCAGATTTTCATGTTGATCAATTATGCTATTCTTTTGACGTCTAAATCTTGTAAGACCGAGTTGTATTTTCCTCGATCTTTTATCTAGGACGATGGAATTTTATTGAATACCTCAAGACTAGAGCTATTATGAATTGATCTGGATCGACATCCTTATCTGAATTTGAAGATTTTTGGATTTAGCGGATTCTATTGCGAATACTTTGAAGAATTCTTATTGTTGAGAAGACGTTTACTCAGCAGATTATGTTCTTCTGTTTAGTTTATATCTTTGAGACCAGTTCTTATTGAAGTGAAGGAGAGATTGACCAGCACCTCAGTATTATTGATTTCTTCGGTATTGATGACCTTTCGGTGCTTTGCACTCCTTCTTATTGAGAGTTGAGACTTATTCTTGTTCAGAAGAACTCCTTGTTATCTTGAGCATCGAAGAAGTTGAAGACGCTCGAGATGCAATGCTAGTTTCCAATTTGAGTCTCACAGAGATCTTCTTCCTGGGAAGATCTAGCATCTTTATATTTGCTTGGAAGATTTCAGTAATCTGTTCTGATCATGGAAGATAGAAGTTTTGATTGTCGCAGTCCGAACTGATTATGAGTTGGGAGAGAGAGTTTTAGAGGACGAATTATCTGACTGTGAATTCTAATGTTATTCGGAGAACTGATTGTAACAGCTAAGATTTTAAGCTGAATGATCTGATCTTATTTTATCTACATCAGTTGTCCTCTTTGACAGATGATTGCTGCACTTCTGATAGAGTCTGGAATAGATGGAACATTTATCTTGACTCCTTCATTCGACTTCGAACCAGAGTTGATTGAGAAGATTGAGAACGCTTTGGAATCTGATTCGACCTTTCAGAATCCGGTGAAGATAGATCAGATTTGTGTATAATTTGAGTTTCAGGTTTATATTGATGCCTTATTAGCGAATAACTTTTGTTGTGCCAGATGTTTCGGTTTGAGACAGAGTATCAGGAGATTGGCACTTTGAAGTTTATTCAGAGTTCTTCAAGATGATAAGATGTTTGATGAATTGAGGAATCAGATCGAATAGAGGATGATGAAGTATGAAGTTCGAAGTATGGCTTCTGATGTTTTGAACTGTCAGCAGTCAGAGAGAGAGCAATCCGAATTTCCACTGTACAGTCTATTCTGATTCAGAAGGGAATTGGGATCACATTTTGATGATTTTCGTGGCAAGGCTACTTTGTGAGTCCGAGATGAGATGTCATCTGAGTATCTTTGATCGAGTGATGGAATATTCCGTTAAGAATTCTTGATTCTAAGAATTCTTGATTTATTCTGTTGAATGACTGTTGTTACAGATTAGTATGAACGAACTCTCAAAGCTTTACAGTTGATGTATTGGATTGTAACCTGAACTGGTTGATGTGCCAGTGGTTATTGAACGATAGAAGTTGTTCGGAATGAACTTCTAGATTGGTCCCGATTGTCAGAACGAGTTCGACACTGAATGGAGATCCGAATTTTATCTTTAGGAAGTTCGTGAATGAAAGAGTGGGTGCCCGGTGAGCCAACTTGTGGCTAAGGGCTTTGATGACTCTTTGTATAAACAATCTTTTGTTTAATATAATTTACACTTTTATTAATGGCAATGACTTTGTCTTTCTTCATATTGTGATATTGTGATATACTATTGTTGTTTTGATAAAGACCTTGAATATACTATAGTGTATGTAAGATGTGGTAGAACATGGAGATGTCTATCATGAAACACATCTTATAGTCACTGTATATTCTAAACTGTTCCTAGTCGATTGAGCCGTCCAATAATAAGGATAAGGATCGCTCGAGCCTGAGACTAGCATTTGCGATGCAGAGTACCACGTTTCATTGGTAGGGAACATAGAGATGTTCAAAGCATGCAAATGGATATTCATATGATGAATGATCGAACTACCCTATCCGGACTTTCCAAGTGGTTATCACTTATCGAGTGGATAAAGTCCGCGATTTTGGTTGTACACCATTAGTCCTTACTACTTGAGACATCATTGAGACTCTATATGCTAGTACTGTGCTTTGACTCGTTTACCGACTCTATTGGGGTCATCAGGTGTCGGGATTGGGTACAGTTACAACACATATAGGAGTCGATGCTTTGTTGTCAAGGATTCAACACATACTTGCGAGTGTGGATATCCTATGCGATCTGAGGAGATATTAGTGTGACGAATCTCTGGCCAGAGTACATGATGTGATTTAAGAAATGGTTTCTTAGTAGCACATGCGATGTCACTATTTGATCTTCAAGATGTATTGCATAGTTATCGAATCTCGAGCGACTCTCGATATACCAATGGTTGTTGATTCGATCGGGATATATGGATGAAGGGACCGTACTGTACGCTAACCAAAATCTACTGGTTCTTGTAGGCACTATCAGTGATACCTAGGGAATCATGGGGCGATGTTGCTAGGCGCTCATACCATGATTCGATGGGCAAGTCGGAAATTGTTGTTCCGAGTCACAAGGAGTTGTGAGCCCACGGCTAGCTGTATCCCTGAACCATTGAGGGTCACACAGTGTAATGGATTTTTAATCCCCGTTGAGATAGTTAAATTTAAAGAGTTAAATTTAATGAACGAAGAAGTTGGACTTCTTATTTAAGAGTAGAGGAGTAAGATTTTCTAAAATGACATAGGGATGGCCATTTTTGGAAATCACTGAATTCAGATTCAGAAAAATTTATCTTGACTTTAAAAGGTGCAAAAATGGTTTCTGTGCACATTGGTGAAATCGGTTTATCAATCGGAGTCACGATGAATTTTATATTAATTTCTGAACATGCGGGCTTTGCTTGTCGGGCTTGAACTTATGATTAATGGGCCCTAAGCTGTTAGTGGCCTACATTATAAATAAGTTATTGCAGTACAGAAATTACACAGAACAAGGTCACAATTTTCGAAAACCTAAGTATTTTTCTAACAAGAGTGGCCGCCCCCCTCCCTGTCTACTCGAGAAAATCCAGCCTGTGATTTTGAATTACAGTCTGGTTTAACGGATCAAATTCGTTAATCTCTTCGTAGAAACTTCTGATAGATTTTCTAGTGCAATCTATCAGAGGGATTGAATATCCGTTCGTGGACCTGATTGAAGAACAGTTCGTCCATCAGTTCCAGGGATATACAACAAGAGCAGAGAAATCTGTTGGTGTCCAAAATCTCGATTCGAGATTAAAGGTAAAAATTTTATAATTGTTATTTAATTTTTACACACACAATTTAATCGTAAGGTTGATACCTATTATGGAATCGTTCCATACAAAAATTTTAAACTTCCGCTGCACCGGGTATCAATCCTAATTGATCTGATCGCCGCGGCGCTGCCCTGGGCAGCGATCACATCGCTGCCCATGAGGCAGCCGGGCTGCCCGGCCCGAGCCCTACGGGGCGCGGGCAGCCCGGGAATGTCCCGGGCGGCCCGCGGAAAAATTAATTTTTAATTTTTAAATTAAATTTTAATAGGTTAAAATTCTATTTTTTGGTCCGATCGAAAATCGTTTTTGATTGGTCCACGAGGCGTCGGATCGAATTGTTCGAGTCCGAAAATTTTAAAATTGATTTTTGGATAAATTTAAATTTTTGGAAAATTTAAATATTTTATCCGTTAAATTGAATTTTGAAATTAATTATTTTTGGTACAATTGATGATAAGATATGATCTTATGAAAATATTGAGTAAAATATGATTTTATGTATAAAATTGGATTTTATAGATAAAATATGATTTTATTTGATAAAAAGATAAAATATGATTTTGTATGTAAAATAAGATTTTATATATGAAATATGATTTTATCCTTTTAAATTTAAAATTGCCATTGCATGTTATCCAATAAATTAATTTTGAATTAAATGTTATTGGATAAGGATGATCGATTGCCATGACCAATTTTGTAGGTGTATGTTAGGAATTTACATTTGTTTTTATTGTTGTTGGTTTTATTAATGGGCTTGGTTTATGGCCCAATATGAATGTCATATTTAATAAAAGTGGGCTTGGTTTATGGCCCGTTCCCACCTCTTAAAAATGTATCCCCTACTTGTCATTGTTATTTATTGTAAATACATTAGATTTAGTGGGAGATCAAGATTTGAAGATGGAGGTAGGCCCAGCAGACAATAAAGACAGAAGAAATGTAAATTGGAAGCAAATGTAATAGGATTGCATTGCATACTGCATATTACCTAGGATTGGACTAAGACTCGTGATTGGCAACCACGGGTCGATTAGAAATGGAATCGATCATCCTATATAATATGTGATATTATAGTTGTATGCATGTTTTAGACATAATTGTGTGAATCCGACAAGCATACAAAATTTTAAAAATGATGAGACAAATTTTTATAATTAAAAATCCCTCATTTTAAATATGATTTAAAATTGATATCAAGATAAATAAAGGAAATTTAAATTTGTTTAAATGTTCCTACCTTCCATCAACGATCAATGTATGAGATTCTACCCGCGGATACGGTCCGACTCATATTATTGGAGGGGCCCGTTCGTCGGAAAGCTGTACATTGGATCGACACATGTTGTAAGTTGGGTGGAACTCCCATGGGATCGGCTCATATTATTGGGGGATCCACATGGCGACCGTCCATCACAACTTAATATTGATGGGTCATCTTGACATGTCACAATAATCGGCGTCATATTATTGGGCCCTTATTGGACATGAGGTAAAAACGTGGAGGTTGCTTTGGAAGCAATTGGGCTCTACCTTTTGAAAATTATGGTTGGCTGATATTATTCGGGACTATAAGTTTGTCAATTGGACTCCATGTTCTCACTAAGGAAAACAGTTTCCCGTTTTCACTAGAGGGTAGTGAAATCGTTAAAATAGTGGGAGTGAGATTCATAAAATAAATTTCGCCTATTTTATGTCTTAGTAAATTGCTTAAACAATCACTGATATTTGTCTGTTTCTTTTCAGTATTTCATACGATGAATTCGCGTAATCCACTTTTCTCGATCCTCGAACAAAATAAGTTGATTGGCGCAAACTATACGGAATGGTTCCGTAATTTGAAGATTGTCTTGACTTCGGAGAAGATGCTCTACGTGTTAGAAAAATCTCCTCCGAAGGAAGCACCAGCTGACGTAAGTCCGGAGGAGTTAGCCAAGCTTGATACATGGTGGGACCATGATATCAAGACCAAATGCTATATGCAAGCCTCGATGTCTGATGAACTCCAGAGGCGGTTTGAGGACACCGTGAATGCTGCTGACATTCACGTTCAACTCAAGGAACTTTTTGGGGCTCAATCGAGGGCTGAAAGGTTCGCTACTCTAAAGGAGCTAATGACGTGTCGCATGCGTGAAGGGACTTCGGTCCGTGATCATGGGGTACGAGTGATTTGGCTCATACAGAAGTTGGTAACCCTTGATTTGGTGTTGGAGCATGAACTCAACGTGGACTTACTACTTCTGTCTCTTCCTTCTTCGTTTGATGGATTTGTGGTAAATTTCAATATGAACAAGATAGAGGCCTCCCTTGAAGAGATGGTCAATATGCTTGTGACATATGAATCCACATTAAAGAAGGATAAACCGGCTTTCTTGGTGGGCTCCTCATCTTCTGCTAAGAAGGGGCCAAGTACAAAGGGTAAGAAACGTTCTGCCCCACCCAAGAAAATTGAACCCGAGAAGAAGTACAAGACAAAGGCTTCAAACATGGAAAAATCCAAGGATGTTTGTCATTACTGCAAGAAGCCCGGTCATTGGAAGCGTAACTGCAAGGAATATCTAGAGCAGTTGCGAACTGCGAAGGGTATGTTCTATATTGAAATAAATGTTTCACTTAATACTACTTCTTGGGTATTGGATACCGGATGTGGATCTCACATTTGCAATGATTTGCAGGTGATGACAAGAAGTCGCAGGCTTAAGATGGGTGAGACCCAGCTGAGGCTCGGAAATGGTTTCAGAGTTGAAGCAAAAGCCGTGGGAGATGTTTATTTAATTTTGCAGAACGGTTTTAAGTTACTTTTAAGAGATGTTTTATTTGTTCCGGATTTGATTAAAAACATTATTTCTGTTTCTATGCTTGATAGAGATGGTTATTCTTGCAATTTTGTGAATGAGATTTGCAATATTTACAAGAATGAATGTTTAATTGGAAATGGACAACTTGAAAACGATCTATACAACTTAAAACTAAAAGACATTCCAATAAATTATGTTGATAAACCGGCAACAACAAACAAAAGGAAAATCGATAGCCAAAACCCGGCAAACCTTTGGCACGCTAGGCTAGGTCATATTTCCTCAAGGAGGATGAACAAGCTAGTGGGAGAGGGCATGTTTGATATGTCTGATATTAACTCTCTACCTACTTGTGAATCCTGCCTAAAAGGAAAAATGACTAAATCTCCTTTTAAGGGGAAACCTGAACGTAGTCAAAATCTGTTGGATTTGATCCATACAGATGTTTGTGGTCCATTTAGAGTTGGGACTCAATATGGCCACACCTACTTCATTACCTTTACTGATGATTATTCAAGGTATGGGTATTTATATTTAATGAAATATAAGTCTGAAGCATTTGAAAAGTTCAAAGAATTCAAGGCTGAAGTAGAAAACAAGCTAGGTAAAAGTATTAAAGCACTTTGATCGGATCGAGATGGAGAATACTTGAGTACCGAGTTTTTGGACTATCTAAAAGAGAATGGGATTCTCTCTCAGTGGACTCCTCCTATGACACCACAGCTTAATGGTGTATCAGAGCGTCGTAATCGAACTTTGTTGGACATGGTTCGGTCCATGATGAGCTTCACTGAGCTTCCACCTTCGTTTTGGGGCTATGCGCTTGAAACGGCGGTATTGTTGTTGAACAACGTCCACACTAAAGCAGTGGACAAAACACCATACGTGTTATGGAATGGCAAAGCTCCTAAGTATTCGTACTTGAGGATTTGGGGATGTCCTGCTTACGTGAAGAGGACAGTGGGAGATAAGTTGGATAGTCGATCCAGCTTATGTTATTTTGTAGGGTATCCGAAGAATTCAATCGGATATTATTTCTATTATCCTGCTGAAACAAAGGTGTTTGTTTCAAGGAATGCCACCTTCTTGGAGAAGGAGTTATTATTGGATAAGAAAGGCGAGATGATGGAACTCGAAGAAATTCGAGAAGAACCCGAAATACAAAATAACGATCCTACACCTCAGGAACCATTGCTGGACACGCCTATACCTAGAAGATCCGAGAGGACTTCTAGACCTCCTATTCGATATGGTCTTCTTCTTGAAGGGGATCAAGATGAACCCGATGTTGGATGTGATCCAAGAAACTTCAAGGAAGCAATTTCTGATGCGGATTCAAATTTATGGCTTGAAGCTATGCAGT
This sequence comes from Henckelia pumila, assembly GCF_033568475.1. Lineage (NCBI taxonomy): Eukaryota > Viridiplantae > Streptophyta > Magnoliopsida > Lamiales > Gesneriaceae > Henckelia > Henckelia pumila. Next base: position 143,360,667 of record NC_133120.1, read on the forward strand.
CGGAAATAGATTCGATGCATACAAACCAAGTTTGGTCTCTAGTAGATCCTCCCGATGGAATTGTTCCAATAGGGTGTAAATGGATCTACAAGAGAAAGCTTGGGCCTGATGGTAAGGTATTGACCTACAAGGCGCGATTGGTGGCAAAAGGTTATACTCAAAGACAAGGAGTTGACTATGATGAAACTTTTTCGCCAGTTGCAATGTTCAAGTCCATAAGAATCCTTATTGCCATAGCTGCATGGTATGACTATGAGATATGGCAAATGGATGTGAAGACTGATTTTCTTAATGGAGACATTAAGGAAAAAATCTATATGAAGCAGCCTGAGGGGTTCACATCCATGGGAAGCGAGCATAAGGTATGCAAGCTTCAGAGATCAATTTATGGTCTAAAACAAGCATCAAGAAGTTGGAACCAGAAATTTGATGAAACAATAAAGGATTTTGGTTTCATCAAGAACCCGGAGGAACCATGCGTGTACAAGAAAGTAGTTAAGGATGCTGTGACATTCTTAGTACTTTATGTTGATGACATCTTACTCATTGGGAATGATGTAGGGATGTTGCAGTCAACAAAGATATGGTTATCAGGTAGATTCTCGTTGAAGGATTTGGGTGAGGCATCCTATATTCTTGGGATACAGATCTATAGAGATAGATCTAAGAGAATGATAGGACTCACTCAATCAACCTACATCGACATCATATTGAAACGGTTTTCAATGGATGGGTCCAAGAGAGGACATCTACCCATGTGTCATGGAGTTTCTCTATCCAAGTCTATGTGTCCCAAGACTGATGAAGAGATAGAGAAAATGACACATGTACCATATGCGTCAGCCATAGGTAGTATCATGTATGGGATGATATCTATCAGACCGGATGTAGCATTTGCTCTGAGTGTCACGAGCAGATATCAAGCTAATCCCGGTCAAATGCATTGGAAAGCCGTGAAGGACATTCTTAAGTACTTACGAAGGACTAAGAATATGTTCATGGTATATGGAGGAAGAGAACTAAAATTGGAAGGCTATACCGACTCTATCTTCCAAAGTGACGTGGATGACTCGAAGTCAACCTCTGGATTTGTGTTCATGCTCAATGGCGGTGCTGTCTCTTGGAAGAGTTCCAAGCAGGATACCACAGCGGATTCCACCACTGAAGCAGAATACATTGCAGCATCAGCTGCTGCTAAAGAGGCCGTTTGGATGAGGAATTTCGTCCAAAAGTTGGGCGTCATTCCTGAAGTTGTTGGTCCAGTCCTGGTGTACTGTGACAACACGGGTGCCATTGCTCAGGCAAAGGAACCAAGGTTTCATCAAAGATCCAAACACGTACTGAGGAAATACCACATCATCCGGGAGATTGTGGAAAGACGAGACATCACTGTCGAAAGAGTGGCCTCTACAGACAATATCGCTGATCCACTTACTAAGCCCTTGCTAGGACCATTATTTGACAAACATCGCGAAGCAATGGGTCTACGTAGTATGACTAGTTGGCTATAGGGCAAGTGGGAGATTGAAAGAGTGGGTGCCCGGTGAGCCAACTTGTGGCTAAGGGCTTTGATGAATCTTGTATAAACAATCTTTTGTTTAATATAATTTACACTTTTATTAATGGCAATGACTTTGTCTTTCTTCATATTGTGATATTGTGATATACTATTGTTGTTTTGATAAAGACCTTGAATATACTATAGTGTATGTAAGATGTGGTAGAACATGGAGATGTCTATCATGAAACACATCTTATAGTCACTGTATATTCTAAACTGTTCCTAGTCGATTGAGCCGTCCGATAATAAGGATAAGGATCGCTCGAGCCTGAGACTAGCATTTGCGATGCAGAGTACCACGTTTCATTGGTAGGGAACATAGAGATGTTCAAAGCATGCAAATGGATATTCATATGATGAATGATCGAACTACCCTATCCGGACTTTCCAAGTGGTTATCACTTATCGAGTGGATAAAGTCCGCGATTTTGGTTGTACACCATTAGTCCTTACTACTTGAGACATCATTGAGACTCTATATGCTAGTACTGTGCTTTGACTCGTTTACCGACTCTATTGGGGTCATCAGGTGTCGAGATTGGGTACAGTTACAACACATATAGGAGTCGATGCTTTGTTGTCAAGGATTCACCACATACTTGCGAGTGTGGATATCCTATGCGATCTGAGGAGATATTAGTGTGACGAATCTCTGGCCAGAGTACATGATGTGATTTAAGAAATGGTTTCTTAGTAGCACATGCGATGTCACTATTTGATCTTCAAGATGTATTGCATAGTTATCGAATCTCGAGCGACTCTCGATATACCAATGGTTGTTGATTCGATCGGGATATATGGATGAAGGGACCGTACTGTACGCTAACCAAAATCTATTGGTTCTTGTAGGCACTATCAGTGATACCTAGGGAATCATAGGGCGATGTTGCTAGGCGCTCATACCATGATTCGATGGGCAAGTCGGAAATTGTTGTTCCGAGTCACAAGGAGTTGTGAGCCCACGGCTAGCTGTATCCCTTAACCATTGAGGGTCACACAGTGTAATGGATTTTTAATCCCCGTTGAGATAGTTAAATTTAAAGAGTTAAATTTAATGAACGAAGAAGTTGGACTTCTTATTTAAGAGTAGAGGAGTAAGATTTACTAAAATGACATAGGGATGGCCATTTTTGGAAATCACTGAATTCGGATTCAGAAAAATTTATCTTGACTTTAAAAGGTGCAGAAATGGTTTATGTGCACATTGGTGAAATCGGTTTATCAATCGGAGTCACGATGAATTTTATATTAATTTCTGAACATGCGGGCTTTTCTTGTCGGGCTTGAACTTATGATTAATGGGCCCTAAGCTGTTAGTGGCCTACATTATAAATAAGTTATTGCAGTACAGAAATTACACAGAACAAGGTCACAATTTTCGAAAACCTAAGTATTTTTCTAACAAGAGTGGCCGCCCCCCTTCCTGTCTACTCGAGAAAATCCAGCCTGTGATTTTGAATTACAGTCTGGTTTAACGGATCAAATTCGTTAATCTCTTCGTAGAAACTTCTGATAGATTTTCTAGTGCAATCTATCACAGGGATTGAATATCCGTTCGTGGACCTGATTGAAGAACAGTTCGTCCATCAGTTCCAGGAATATACAACAAGAGCAGAGAAATCTGTTGGTGTCCAAAATCTCGATTCGAGATTAAAGGTAAAAATTTTATAATTGTTATTTAATTTTTACACACACAATTTAATCGTAAGGTTGATACCTATTATGGAATCGTTCCATACAAAAATTTTAAACTTCCGCTGCACCGGGTATCAATCCTAATTGATCTGATCACCGCGTTCTCCAACAGTGAAGAGAACTTTCTCATAATCGTTTTCGAATTGAGGTATGGCTGTTTTGAACTTTTGGCAGGCCGTTTGATTTGACGAATAATCCTGTATTGTTGAAGAATTTTCTGTTGACCGAATCTCTCAGAAGTATTAGTTGAAATTAGGAATTCTTATTGATGAATTTCTTGTTTTCTGGTTATGAGAATTGTACTGATCGTACAGAGCTTTCGACAATCTTTTCAGAATTGTACGCAGATCAGTTGTATACTAATTTCAATGTTTGAATTCTGATTGGACTGAATGAATTTCTTTGATCTTATTATCTGATGATGGAATTTCTGATTATCCGCTCTCGTGTATTCTGATTTTCAGTGCTGATGATCTTTCAGTGCTGGGATTTTTTTAATTGAGATTTTGGAATTATTCTTATTTCATCTACTGTCTGATTTTGATTGATTGATTGATAGAATCCGTTACAGTTTTCTATACAGAATGATTTTTGATGAAGAACAGAGGATTGATATCTGGTCAGAGGTTTTCAGATGTCTTGAATTGCCGAAGTCTGTCAGTCTAGACAGAGATCCTTGATGTAATTGTTCTTTTGGCATAGACTTAGAAGAGACTTTTTATTGTTGATTAAACTATTTTCGATTCGATACCCTCAGAATGACGTACAGCCAGATCAGTTGAATCAAACTTTAGAGGAATTGCCATGAGTTTTAGTGCTCGACTTAGCACTAGTTGGCAGAATTCTTGATTTTTTTGTGGAAACTTCGTACAACGATAGCGATCAGATGATTATTGAAAGCACTTTCTAGAAGTTTTACGAGGAGAGATTAAGATCTCCTTCCTTTTGATAGGTAATTTCTGTGTCACAGGAGTTAGAACGAAAGAAGATTCGAATTGTGACTGAAATTAGAAGGATTTTCTGACAAGGATGAGTTGACTTTTGGTAGACGGATGGAGTGTTGATGAATTAATCGACTAGAGTTTCTGAATTTCTCTATTTTTTTGAGATACCGAATTGAATGAGATGAACGATTCAGAGTTAGATTGGAAGCAGATCTGGACTTAGTTTCGAGATGTAAATTCTTATTGCAGTCCTTGATTCAAGCCTCGACCTTGTGATAGAATCATGTTTGATTTCGAGGACAAAATCGATTCTTAGAGGGGGAGAATTGTAACGCCCCAAAATTATCTTAATGGACTTTATTTGAGATAATCAGAGATTTTAGAAGTCGAGGGCCGATTCGATTATGATCAGGGACTAGAATGAAATTTTTGGAATTTTCAGGGACTAAAATGCAATTTTGGGATTTAATAGATATTTAAGCCCCTATGGACTTTCTATTTCACTCCATCATCATCATCCTCCTCGCCTCCACCATGGAAATTGCCCCATTTCAATTCCAAGCTTTGGGATTTCCATTTTTGATCGATCCGTCCGATAGAATTGATTTCTGACTGGATATCTACGATCACAGCGACGAGTGCTCCGTTTGGAAGTAAGTATATCTTAATTTTGAGAAGTTTGAATTTTTGGACGTTGTTAGAATTGATTTATATTCGGAGAGGATGATTATGAGATAGCTGTGATAGTATATCTAAGACGGTTCGAAGATCTAACGACGATTGGAATTGATATGATTTTTGTTGTGAAATTTCGAAAATGGAGCTTTTAGATTTGAAGGATTTGAATTGTTTTGATGATATTGAGATGATTATGAGTATATTGGATTGTTGAATTGCTGTCTGCGTTTCCGGTTTGATCAATTTATAGCCATTATGCCGTCAGTTTGAGTTTTGGATATCGTTTCGATGTTTTGATCGTATCGAGTTGATTGAGCTTTTGATGTCGATATTGATCCTTATTGACTTCTTCTGATAGATTGAATTGAAGTCAGCAGAGTTGTGAGATAACAGCTTTGGTCAGTTTGGAAGATTGAAGTCGGTACAGTTTCGATTTTCTTTTTATCGATTGAAGAAGTTTGATTGTGTTTTGAATGAATTTGATTGGATATTGATTATTATCCTTATTATTGATTTTCAGATTGAAGTACCTTCGAAGTGAATAAGGTAAAAGACGACTTAGACTTGAATGGAACGATTAACTCGAATTAGACTTGATTCGAGTGTTCCGAAGAATTCACATACTTGCATGATTGAATGCTTATTTGAAATCATGATTGAATGTTTATTTGAAATCATGATTGAATGATTATTTGAATTGATGAATGAAATCATGATAGAATGCTCAATTGAATTGATGATTGAAATGATATTTGAATGCATGAGATGACATATGTATTCATATTGAGCCGATTGATTATTCATTTTAAATTAGACGTTCTGGTGATTATAGTTGAGTGGCCTTGTAGGCGAATTACTACATGTGCGGAAATAGCTCTCTATAATGCTCCGGAGTCTAGAGGATTAAAATATTCCTCGTCCACCTCGAGAGGAGTGTCGGTGCAACTGTAGAAGGATGTTTTAACCTTGGGATCCCAAACCGAAGAAATAAAGAATAGAAGAATTCCATTTGATTATCTGAGTCTGATAATCCAGAAGTTTTAAAGACATGCATATCATTTTAATTCAGTACTTGGATTAATTACTTGATTTTATCTTGATGAGATAGATATTTGGAAGTTGATACATATCATGACATGATGTGTTTATTTGATATGTATGATAGTCTCTTTTACTGGGAATATCAATTCTCACCGGATTATCCGGCTGTTGTCTTTGTTTGTATGTGTACTTGGCAACAGGTGGGCAGGATCGAGTCAAAGACTACAGGGATAGAACGAGAATGAAGAATAGAAGTGGGACTTCGAGTTAGAATTGGAAATGCATGCCAATCTAGTTTATGTTTTGAAAGCATGTTTAGAACTCGAGCGTTGTTGAATATTAGAATTGATTATGAATGATGAATATTGAAGTTTTTATGTTGATTACATGTTTTTGGATTCAGAATTGAGCATGTTAGATTGATATTAGATTGAGTTGAATTGCTGATTTGAGATTTGAAGCATGTTCAGTTTTCTGGAAAAAATTTGATCCCAGGGTGCCCTCGATCCTACGATTTTCTGAGATCGAGCGCAGCCCCTGAAAATATTGAGGCAGAGACTTGCACAAAATGGTGCGCTCGATCCTAGCTTTTTGCCGGATCGAGCGCGGCACATATTATTTTCTCGGCAGCAAGTTTCAAAATATGGTGCGCTCGATCCTGGACTTTTATAGGATCGAGCGCAGCACTGTTCATCAGAAAAATAATTTTTTTTTGTTATTTATTTAATGTCTTATCTTTTGGATTTTTATTGATTATCGATAGGACTAACTCTCGATTAGATGGTTAGAATCGGGGTCTCACAGCCATCGTCGCACATTCGCATATCTAGTCTGTCTGTGCTGCGCTGTTCTCATTCTCTGCTGAATCAACTTCACCTTCTCAGTCATCTGTCTGATCATATCCGGTCCCAACTCAGGCACTTCTGACACGTCATCCCAATATAATGGCAATCGACACTTCTTCCCATACAACGCTTCAAATGGAGTCATCTCTATACTCGTCTGATAACTGTTGTTATAAGAGAATTCCACAAGTGGTATAGAATCTTGCCATGTAACACCAAAATCAAGTATCACAGCTCTAAGCATATCCTCAAGAGTCTGAATGGTTCGTTTAGATTCTCCGTCTGTTTGAGGATGATAAGTAGTACTCAAATGTAAAGCGTACCTAGAGCTACCTATAAGCTATGCTTAAAATGCGAAGTAAACCTAGAATCTCGATCAGATACAATCGACTTTGGCACACTGAGTAGTCTTACCACTTCTCGAATATAGAGATCTGCCATTTGATCATGACGATAAGTCATTCGATAAGAAATAAAGCACGCAGATTTTGTCAATCTGTCTATGATCACCCAAATAGCGTCGCAACCTCGGGATGATCGTGGAAATTTTGTCACAAAGTCCATAGAAATGTGATCTCATTTCCATTCAGGAATAGATAGACTCTGTAATAAGCCACCTGGTTTCTTTCTCTCAGCCTTCACCTGTTGACAGTTCAAGCATTTTGATACAAATTCAGTCACATCAGACTTCATTTGTTTCCACCAGTACTGATTCTTCAAATCGTTGTACATTTTTCTTCCTCCAGGATGAATACTAAATCGACTACAATGGGCTTCTGTCAAAATATTCTGTCTCAAATCTAAAAGATCGGGAACAACAACTCGATTATTCACATATAGAATATCATCATTACTAACCTTGTACTCAAACTGATGTCCTGATTTTATCATTTCAATCGACTTATGTACACTCAAATCAGATTTCTGTGCTTCTTTGATTCGAATCAACAACTCAGGCTCAACAATGATAGCACAAATTCTCATCGGTCTTCTATCTGTCTCAAATATATATCCAGAAATACATCAATCTTCAATCAAATTAGATACACCTATAGTAGATAAGGATAAGGCACATACCTTCCTACTTAAGGCATCAGCTGTTGCATTTGACTTCCCTGGATAATATTTGATTTCACAGTCAAAATCCTTCAGTAAATCGAGCCATCTTTCGAATTTCACACCATACAAATAATGTCGCCAGATCTTCAATGAAAAAACAATAACTGCCAATTCAAGATCATGAATTGGATATCTGACTTCATGTGGTTTCAGTTGTCGTGAGGCATAAGCAACCACATGTCCTTTCTGCATCAAAATACATCCCAAACCTCGGTGAGAAGCATCACAATAAACAACAAAATCACCAGTACCTGAAGGGATTATCAAAACTGGTGTTGTATTCAACCTCTTCTATAGCTCAAGAAAACTGGTTTCACATGCTTCAGACCATACAAACGGTGCATTTTTTGTGTAAGCTGTGTAATAGGCTTTGCAATAGACGAGAAGTCTCGGATAAATCAACGATAATATCCTACCAAACCCATAAAACTTCGAATTTCTGGCACAGATGTCGGTCTCTGCCAACTTATAACAGCTTCAACTTTGCTTGGATCAACTGAAATACCATCTCCTGATATAATATGACCCAGAAATACCACCTGTTTCAACCAAAACTCACATTTGGATATCTTAGCATACAGTTTTTCTTCCCTCAACGTCTTCAAAACTGTTCTCAAATGATTAGCATGATCACACAAATTCTAAGAGTATATCAAAATATCATCGATAAATATGATTACAAAATAATCTAGATACTTTTGAAATACTCTATTCATCAATCCCATAAATACTGCTGGTGCATTAGTTAGACCAAAAGGCATGACTATAAATTTGTAATGAACATATCTGGTTCTAAATGCAGTCTTAGGGATATCTTCATCTCTTACCCTCAATTGATGATAGCCAGATCGTAAATCAATCTTTGAATATGCTGACGAACCCTGCAATTGATCAAATAAATCATCGATACGAGGTAAAGGATAGCGATTCTTTACTGTTGCTTTGTTCAATTGCCGGTAGTCAATACATAGCCTCATCAATCCGTCTTTCATTCTAACAAACAAAACCGGAGCTCCCCAGGGCGAAACACTCGGTCTGATATAACCTTTGGCTGGCAGATCTTCAAGCTGTTCTTTCAACTCTTTCAATTTGATTGGTGCCATATGATAAGGTGCTTTTGATATCGGTTGTGTAACTGGCATCAATTCTATTCTTAAATCTACCTCTCGAAACGGAGGCAATCCCTGTATCTCGTCAGGGAAAACATCAACGAATTCACTAACCACTGGCAAGTCAGCCAATTTCGGGCTAGTCTTCAGTACATCAACTGCATAGATAAGAAATCCTTCTGCCTCTTTCTGTAATAAGTCAGTCATAGAAAGAACATATATCAAAGGAATTCTAGCTCATGATCCCTTACCATAAAATTTCCATTCATCAGCCATATCAGGTCTGAATCTTACAATCTTCTGAAAACAGTCAACTGTAGCTCTGTACTTGGTTAACATATCGATACCTATAATACAATCAAAATCAAACAAACCGAGTACAACACAATCAACCTCAATCTCATGACCCTCAGACTGTAATATACAATTTCGTATAGACTTCACTGATATGATACCTATTCCCAACGGAGATGAAATAGATACTACAATAGCTAAAGGTTCAACAGGCAACTCGTGTAATGCAACAAATTGCTCAGAAATAAATGTGTGTGATGCACCAGTATCAAATAATACATAGGCAGGATTGTTGTGAAAATTTACTCGCAAGCATACGAGTGTCAAGTTTTAGTATAGTGAAAGAGAGAGTGTTGATCCCACAGGGAGTAAAATGAAAATATTCAATACTTGTAATTAAAATAGTCTTAATTTTATCTAGAAAATCAAACTTCGAGAATTTTGCAGAAGAAATAAAGTAAATAATGAGGAATTATTAAGCTCACACACACAAATTTCGAGGAATTATCAATCAGAGAAAAATAGTCCAGAGGTTTTGATTTCACTTGGTCTCGACAATATTCAATCCTAATTAATCTATTTTATGAATTTCCTTCGATTAATAACCAAGAACACTTAGATTATTCTATTCCCCTCTCCCGAGCAACAAATAGAGTGTATCAACTACAATTCGATTTTAATATCCCTATTAAAAATCTAAATGTAGTGATATGTGTAAAATGATGTTCCTTAAAGGTTCTATTAAATCTATATACTCTCCCGAGCTATATAAACAATTAATAGTGTAGTTCCTATTGATCCTACTCAAAATCCCCTCTCCCGAGCAATGATTCTAAGTAAATATAACAACTCAATTTATGGACAATAAATTAAGAAGACATTCAATTCTAGAAACACAATTAATCTATAGAAATTAAATTTATTAAAATCAAAGATTCATGAATATGTCTCAACCAAGCTACGTCAACCTCTAGACTAGAAAAGTTTAGTTCATGCTCGAATTCAATAAAAACCAAATTATGTTTAATATCTCAAACATAATTCAACAATCAAAAGAAAATAAAAAGAAGAAATAAAGCCGTAGTCTTTCTTCTATGTCCGGTCGAAAAGTCTTTGTCTTCGTTCCAAGCAATCTTCAATTCTTCAACTCCAAAAACTCACAAAAGTGCTCTCTAGAATATTGTGTGTATTGGCGGCTGATAGATAGTTTAATGACTCAGAAAAATCCCTTAAATATGAACTAACAATCGTCCAAAATAATACCAAAGATATCCCGAAAGTTTCCATAAACAGTCGGACTCTTTATTTCCTCACAAACGACGGCGCGGGCGCCCCATAACCAGCGCGGGCGCGCCTCCACTTCGCAAAACAATCCTTTGAATATTCTTCAACGGCGGGGGCGCGCCTAGGGTCAGCGCGGGCGCGCCCTCTGCTCGACTTTTCTTCTTGGGTTCTTCCATAACAGCGCGGGCGCGCCTATGAATAGGGCGGGCGCCCCTTAAGCTCGAACTCAGCATTTTTCTTCTCTTTTCCAACTCTTGAATTTCCTTGTAAACTTCCATCTTTTAAGCTTATTTCCACTTGAACACATCAAAGTCCAAAACTTTCTACAATCACAAAAACAACAACAATTTCACGCAATATCTTTCAATAAATTCCAAAAGCCATGTAAAACCATATACAAATTAAGTGCACAAAATGCACTTATCAAATTCCCTCAAACTTGAACTTTTGTTCGTCTCGAGCAAAACTAACACAAACTCCACTCAATTGCAAGAACAACAACCATCAAGAATGACTATGGATTAATGACCTCAGTATGGAATTCCAAAACAATTTAAATCCAATCATATCTATCCTACTAACACTTGAAAAATAAGTTAGCCAAAAAAATAATTCAACCTCATAAACTCATAAACTCCGCAACTCACGTTTCAAAATACTCTTATCTTAACTCAATTCAAACATTCACAAATCATGAGGAATTCCATGGTAGAACAGGATCAAATTCAAGGATATATCATCACAACCACACTCAAATGGTTTAATTCAAAGAACGTAGTGTGTGCGTGTTTCGATCAAGAATCCATAATCATTAAAGTTTCAATCAACAGTCCATAAGCTAAATTCTCGCAACCCCTCTCCACTAGTATATTGGGCAACTGTGACTCGGTCAATAAGACTTAATAAGCTTATAATACAAGGTCTGGCTCATGGCTACAAATGAAGGAAAAGAATTCAAATAAGGAGTAATTCACATTTATGCTCAAACTCTAATTTCAACTCCTTTTCATTCACAACCTCACACTTATTTCACTTCATTGATTTTTTCAATTTTTTTCACAACTTTTTTCACAACTTTTCTTTTCACAACTTTTTCAACTCTTTTTCTTTTCTACTAACTTCCTCATTTCCATTCATCCACCACACCATTCCATTTTTCACAAATAAAAACTAGGATCATATAATAATTTAGCATTCAAATTACTCCCTTAAAGGTAGGAAATAGTGTATAAGCTATTCAGGTAGTCAATGTAGGACCTTGAAATAATGACGAATAGGGGTTTCATCACACGTTTACACGCATGCCATTTAATTTTCAATACGGCTCAAACAAGGTACTAGGGATAACATATATAATAGGTAGCTTGAAAGGCTCAAACGAATTCAGAAAAGTCGCCTAAATCATTCCTAATCACAGTTTTGCCCGTATTTCGCCTCGAGGGATGTTCGAACTAGTTCTAGACAAGTCTCAATCCACAATTAAATCATACAAATCTAAATCAGTGCAGAAAGGAATAATCATCAGCAGTAAACGATGATTTTCACAACAAGTTTTTGAATGCTTGTACCTCTAAATACTAATATGCGTGTAAGCTCAAATGGGCAACTAAGGATAAATTGATTCAATTAAAGTCAAGGCCCAAAAATGTCCAAACAATGCCTCAATCATTTTATGTTTGTCTGTCTCAAGATTCAGATTCAAGCAAAATCACAGAATATATAGGAGTTCAATTGTTCACCTGGTTCTGTTTATTTCAAAATTTTTGTCAGCTAGGCAGGTAGTCATGGACTTCAGTTACAAAACAAAAATTAACATCATTGGCCATCAATCCATTTCATTCATGATTTCTCAACATCATTCACCAAAAAACCAAAACTACATAAATTTCTCAAATTCAGCCACACACCAACACAACACAACTCCTAAGAACCAAACAACTAAAATAAAAACAAAACAAAAGCAAAAGCAACTAAACAAAAACAATAAAAGTCAAAACTGACACAACTCTCCCAAAATTAGTACATTCTTTGTCCTCAAGGAATTAAAACAAGAAAGCATAAAGGATATATACCACAAATGACGACCGTCAGTGGTCGTCGCCATCATCAACGACATCATCATGGGACGGACCTGAAGGGCCAAAAGTGGGCGGCCACTGTGAATACAGAGGAAATGGATGAGTCGAACTAGCAGCCTGTGGAAACTGATTTCTCAAAGCATCTGTAAAATCCATCATGTAGTCCATAAATACACCAGTAGTCTGCTGAAATGTCCGAAACTCTTGACGGTGCGCTCTCAATTCATCCTCCAGAAGAGCTACACGATCGGGCGCAACAGGGGGTGCTTGAGGTCGGGGTGCAGGGCCGCTTCGTGCAGCTGCTCGCTCATTAAAATCTTGCCTCTCAGCGCGAGTTCGATGCTCAGAAGCCGGTATCAGACGAAAAGGAGTATGACAAGAAATAGGGGCAGTAGCTTTCATCAATTCTTCATTCTGGCCCCACTCAACTCCAGCCGCTTCACAAAGATCAGTGATAAATGCGGGTAATGCAAACCCACCAGTCGTCTTACCGGCCACCACACCCTGAATTGTTGCTTGACAAATCTGCCCCAAGTCGATTGCTTTGCCCTCCAAAATACAATAAACAAGAATCGCTCGTTCTCATGTCACCTCATGCTCATGGTCAGCCGGTTTAATGTTGGAGAACGGCGATCAGATCAATCAGAATTGATACCCGGTGCAGCGGAAGTTTAAAAATTTTATATGGAACGATTCCATAATGGGTATCAAAACTTTACGATTAAAAATTGTGTGTGTAAAAATTAAATAACAATTATAAATTTTTACCTCCAATCTCGAATCGAGATTATGGACACCAACAGATTGCTCTGCTCTTGTTGTATATCCCTGGAACTGATGGACGAACTGTTCTTCAATCAGGTCCACGAATAGAGATTTAATCCCTCTGATAGATTGCACTAGAAAATCTATCAGAAGTTTCTACGAAGAGAATTAACGAATTTGATCCGTTAAACCAGACTGTAATTCAAAATTCACAGGCTGGATTTTTCCCGAGCAGAGGGGAAGGGGGCGGCCACTTTTAGAGAGAAAACTAGGGTTTTTTCGAAAATTGTGACCTGTTGTGTATAATTTCTGTACTGCAATAACTTATTTATAATGTAGGCCGCTAACAGCTTAGGGCCCATTAGTCATAAGTTCAAGCCCGACAAGCAAAGCCCGCATGTTCAGAAATTAATATAAAATTCATCGTGACTCTGATTGATAAACCGATTTTACCAATGTTCACAAAAACCATTTCTGCACCTTTTAAAGTCAAGATAATTTTTTCTAAATCCGAATTCAGTGATTTCCAAAAATTCCCATCCCTATGTCATTTTAGGAAATCTTACTCCTCTACTCTTAAATAAGAAGTCCCACTTCTTTGTTCATTAAATTTAACTCTTTAAATTTAACTATCTCAACGGGAATTAAAAATCCATTTCTCTATGTGACCCTCAATGGTTCAGGGATACAGCTAGCCGTGGGCTCACAACTCCTTGTGACTCGGAACAACAATTTCCGACTTGCCCATCGAATCATGGTAAGAGCGCCTAGCAACATCGCCCCATGATTTCCTAGGTATCACTGATAGTGCCTGCAAGAACCAATAGATTTTTGTTAGCGTACAGTACGGTCCCTTCATCCATATATCCCGATCGAATCAACAACCATTGGTAAATCGAGAGTCGTTCGAGATTCGATAACTATGCAATACATCTTGAAGATCAAATAGTGACATCGCATGTGCTACTAAGAAACCATTTCTTAAAACACATCATGTACTCTGGCCAGAGATTCGTCACACTAATATCTCCTCAGATCGCATAGGATATCCACACTCGCAAGTATGTGGTGAATCCTTGACAACAAAGCATCGACTCCTATATGTGTTGTAACTGTACCCAATCCCGACACCTGATGACCCCAATAGAGTCGGTAAATGAGTCAAAGCACAGTACTAGCATATAGAGTCTCAATGATGTTTCAAGTAGTAAGGACTAATGGTGTACAACCAAAACCGCGAACTTTATCCACTCGATAAGTGATAACCACTTGGAAAGTCCGGATAGGGTAGTTCGATCATTCATCGTATGAATATCCATTTGCATGCTTCGAACATCTCTATGTTCCTTACCAATGAAACGTGGTACTCTTCATCGCAAATGCTAGTCTCAAACTCGAGAGATCCTTATCCTTATTATCGGACGGCTCAATCTACTAGGAACAGTTTAGAATATACAGTGACTATAAGATGTGTTTCATGATAGCCATCCCCATGTGCTACCACATCTTACATACACTATAGTATACTCAAGGTCTTTATCAAAACAACAATAGTATATCACAATATAACAATATGAAGAAAGATAAAGTCATTGCCATTAATAAAAGTGTAAATTATATTAAACAAAAGATTGTTTATACAAAGAGTCATCAAAGCCCTTAGCCACAAGTTGGCTCACTGGGCACCCACTCTTTCAATCGCCCACTTGCCCTAAAGCCAACTAGTCATACTACGTAGACCCATTGTTTCGCGATGTTTGTCAAATAATGGTCCTAGCAAGGGCTTAGTAAGTGGATCAGCGATATTGTCTGCAGAGGCCACTCTTTCGACAGTGATGTCTACTCTTTCCACTATCTCCCGGATGATGTGGTATTTCCTCAGTACGTGTTTGGATCTTTGATGAGACCTTGGTTCCTTTGCCTGAGCAACGGCACCCGTGTTGTCACAGTACACCGGGACTGGACCAACAACTTCAGGAATGACGCCCAACTCTTGGACGAAATTCCTCATCCAAACGGCCTCTTTAGAAGCAGCTGATGCTGCAATGTATTCTGCCTCAGTGGTGGAATCCGCTGTGGTGTCCTGCTTGGAACTCTTCCAAGAGACAGCACCTCCATTGAGCATGAACACAAATCCAGAGGTTGACTTCGAGTCATCCACGTCACTTTGGAAGCTAGAGTCGGTATAGCCTTCCAATTTTAGTTCTCTTCCTCCATATACCATGAACATATTCTTAGTCCTTCATAAGTACTTAAGAATGTCCTTCACGGCTTTCCAATGCATTTGACCTGGATTAGCTTGATATCTGCTCGTGACACTCAGAGCAAATGCTACATCCGGTCTGGTAGATATCATCCCATACATGATACTACCTATGGCTGACGCATATGGTACATGTGTCATTTTCTCTATCTCTTCATCAGTCTTGGGACACATTGACTTGGATAGAGAAACTCCATGACACATGGGTAGATGTCCTCTCTTGGACCCATCCATTGAAAACCGTTTCAATATGGTGTCGATGTAGGTTTCTTGAGTGAGTCCTATCATTCTCTTAGATCTATCTCTATAGATCTGTATCCCTAGAATATAGGATGCCTCACCCAAATCCTTCATCGAGAATCTACCTGATAACCATATCTTTGTTGACTGCAACATCCCTACATCATTCCCAATGAGTAGGATGTCATCAACATAAAGTACTAAGAATGTCACAGCATCCTTAACTACTTTCTTGTACACGCATGGTTCCTCCGGGTTCTTGATGAAACCAAAATCCTTTATTGTTTCATCAAATTTCTGGTTCCAACTTCTTGATGCTTGTTTTAGACCATAGATCGATCTCTGAAACTTGCATACCTTATGCTCGCTTCCCATGGATGTGTATCCCTCAGGCTGCGTCATATAGATCTCTTCCTTAATGTTTCCATTAAGAAATTCAGTCTTCACATCCATTTGCCATATCTCATAGTCATACCAAGCAGCTATGGCAATAAGAATTCTTATGGACTTGAACATTGCAACTGGTGAAAAAGGTTTCATCATAGTCAACTCCTTGTCTTTGAGTATAACCTTTCGCCACCAATTGCGCCTTGTAGGTCAATACCTTACCATCAGGCCCAAGCTTTCTCTTGTAGATCCATTTACACCCTATTGGAACAATTCCATTGGGAGGATCTACTAAAGACCAAACTTGGTTTGTATGCATTGAATCTATTTCCGACTGTATAGCTTCAAGCCATAAATTTGAATCCGCATCAGAAATTGCTTCTTTGAAGTTTCTTGGATCACATCCAACGTCGGGTTCATCTTGATCCCCTTCAAGAAGAAGACCATATCGAATAGGAGGTCTAGAAGTCCCCTCGGATCTTCTAGGTATAGGCGTGTCTATCAATGGTTCCTGAGGTGTAGGATCATTATTTTGTATTTCGGGTTCTTCTCGAATTTCTTCGAGTTCCATCATCTCGCCTTTCTTAATAAGAACTCCTTCTCCAAGAAGGTGGCATTCCTTGAAACAAACACCTTTGTTTCAGCAGGATGATAGAAATAATATCCGATTGAATTCTTCGGATACCCTACAAAATAACATAAGGTGGATCGACTATCCAACTTATCTCCCACTGTCTGCTTCACGTAAGCAGGACATCCCCAAATCCTCAAGTACGAATACTTAGGAGCTTTGCCATTCCATAACTCGTATGGTGTTTTGTCCGCTGCTTTGGTGTGGACGTTTTTCAACAACAATACCGCCGTTTCAAGCGCATAGCCCCAAAACGAAGGTGGAAGCTCAGTGAAGCTCATCATGGATCGAACCATGTCCAACAAAGTTCGATTACGATGCTCCGATACACCATTCAGCTGAGGTGTCATAGGAGGAGTCCACTGAGAGAGAATCTCATTCTCTTTCAGATAGTCCAAAAACTCGGTACTTAAGTATTCTCCATCTCGATCCGATCGAAGTGCTTTAATACTTTTACCTAGCTTGTTTTCTACTTCAGCCTTGAATTCTTTGAACTTTTCAAATGCTTCAGACTTATATTTCATTAAATATAAATACCCATACCTTGAATAATCATCAGTAAAGGTAATGAAGTAGGTGTGGCCATATTTAGTACCAATTCTAAATGGACCACAAACATCTGTATGGATCAAATCCAACAGATTTTGACTACGCTCAGGTTTCCCCTTAAAAGGAGATTTAGTCATTTTTCCTTTCAGGCAGGATTCACAAGTAGGTAGAGAGTTAATATCAGACATATCAAACATGCCCTCTCCCACTAGCTTGTTCATCCTCCTTGAGGAAATATGACCTAGCCTAGCATGCCAAAGGTTTGCCGGGTTTTGACTATCGATTTTCCTTTTGTTTGTTGTTGCCGGTTTATCAACATAATTTATTGGAACATTTTTCAATTTTAAGTTATATAGATCGTTTTCAAGTTGTCAATTTCCAATCAAACATTCATTCTTGAAAATATTGCAAATCTCATTCACAAAATTACAAGAAAACCCATCTCTATCAAGCATAGAAATAGAAATAATGTTTTAATGAAATCTTTGGCACAAATAAAAAATATCTTTCTCATAATACAACTTAAAATTGGTTTGCAAAATTAAACAAATATTTCCCATAGCTATGGATTTAACTCTGGAACCATTCCCGAGCCTTGACTGGGTCTCACCCATCCTTAGCCTATTACTTCTTGTCATCATTTGCAACTCATGGCAAATATGAGATCTACATCTAGTATCCAATACCCAAGAAGTAGTATTAAGAAAAACATTTATTTCAATGTAAAACATACCCTTTGCAGTTCGCAACTGCTCGAGGTATTCCTTGCAGTTACGTTTCCAATGACCGGGTTTCTTGCAATGATGACAAAATTGTTTAGACTTGTCCAATTTTGCATGTAACATTTGGCCTTGAGATCATGGTCCAACCATTTCTCTAGTTCGGCCAACCTTTCGGCAGTTAAATCAGCCAGGGCTGTTTTCGGAGAAGCTTTTTCTAACACTTAGAAAATCTTTTCCGAACTTAGGACAATCTTAACTTATGGAATCATTCTGTATTGTTTGCGCCAGAAAGTTTGTTTTGTTGGAGAATTGAGACATGTGGATTACGAAGATTCATCATAATGATATACTGAGATGAAACAGACAATTATCGATGATTGTTTAATTAATTTACTAAGACATAAAATAGGCAAAATTTATTTTATGAATCTCACTCCCACTATTTTAACGATTTCACTACCCTCTAGTGAAAACGGGAAACTGTTTTCCTTAGTGAGAACATGGAGTGCAATTGACAAACTATGGTCCCGAATAATATCAGCCAACCATAATTTTCAAAAGGTAGAGCTTAATTGCTTCCAAAGCAACCTCCACGTTTTTACCTCATGTCCAATAAGGGCCCAATAATATGACGCCGTTTATTGTGAAATGTCAAGATGACCCATCAATATTAAGTTGTGATGGACGGTCGCCATGTGGATCCCCCAATAATATGAGCCGATCCCATGGGAGTTCCACCCAACTTACAACATGTGTCGATCCAATGTACAGCTTTCCGACGAACGGGCCCCCCCAATAATATGAGCCGGACCGTATCCGCGGGTAGCATCTCATACATTGATCGTTGATGGAAGGTAGGAACATTTAAACAATTTTAAATTTCATTTATTTATCTTGATATCAATTTTAACCATATTTAAAATGAGGGATTTTAATTTTGAAAATTTGTCTCATCATTTTAAAATTTTGTATGCTTGCCGGATTCACACAATTTTGTCTAAAACATGCATACAACAATAATATCATATATTATATAGGATGATCGATTCCATTTCTAATCGACCCGTGGTTGCCAATCACGAGTCTTAGTCCAATCCTAGGTAATATGCAGGTATGCAATGCAATCCTATTACATTGTGCTTCCAATTTACATTTCTTCTGTCTTTATTGTCTGCTGGGCCCACCTCCGTCTTCAAATCTTCATCTCCCACTAAATCTAATGTATTTACAATAAATAACAATGACAAGTAGGGGATACATTTTAAGGGGTGGGAACGGGCCATAAACCAGGCCCACTTTTATTACATATGACAATTCATATTGGGCCATAAACCAGGCCCATTAATAAATCCAACAACAATAAAAACAAATGTAAATTCCTAACATAAACCTAAAAAATTGGTCATGGCAATCGATCATCCTTATCCAATAACATTTAATTCAAAATTAATTTATTGGATAACATGCAATGGCAATTTAAATTAAAAGGATAAAATCATATTCCATATATAAAATCTTATTTTACATACAAAATCATATTTTATCTTTTTATCAAATAAAATCATATTTTACATATAAAATCCAATTTTATACATAAAATCATATTTTACTCAATATATCCATAAGATCATATCTTATCATCAATTGTACCAAAAATAATTAATTTCATAAAATCTGATTTAACGGATAAAATCTATAAATTTTTCAAAAATTCAAATTTATCCAAAAATCAATTTTAAAATTTTCGGACTCGAACAATTCGACCCGAGGCTTAAAAATTTTCGTACAATCGATTAATTTAATCGCTTGATCTGAGCAACCTGGCTCTGATACCACTGTTGGAGAACGGCGATCAGATCAATCAGAATTGATACCCGGTGCAGCGGAAGTTTAAAAATTTTATATGGAACGATTCCATAATGGGTATCAAAACTTTACGATTAAATTGTGTGTTTAAAAATTAAATAACAATTATAAATTTTTACCTCCAATCTCAAATTGAGATTATGGACACCAAGAGATTGCTCTGCTCTTGTTGTATATCCCTGGAACTGATGGACGAACTGTTCTTCAATCAGGTCCACGAACAGAGATTTAATCCCTCTGATAGATTGCACTAGAAAATCTATCAGAAGTTTCTACGAAGAGAATTAACGAATTTGATCCTTTTAACCAGACTGTAATTCAAAACTCACAGGCTGGATTTTTCCCGAGCAGAGGGGAAGGGGCGGCCACTTTTAGAGAGAAAACTAGGGTTTTTCGAAAATTGTGACCTGTTGTGTATAATTTCTGTACTGCAATAACTTATTTATAATGTAGGCCGCTAACAGCTTAGGGCCCATTAGTCATAAGTTCAAGCCCGACAAGCAAAGCCCGCATGTTCAGAAATTAATATAAAATTCATCGTGACTCTGATTGATAAATCGATTTTACCAATGTTCACAGAAACCATTTCTGCACCTTTTAAAGTCAAGATAAATTTTTCTGAATCCGAATTCAGTGATTTCCAAAAATGCCCATCCCTATGTCATTTTAGGAAATCTTACTCCTCTACTCTTAAATAAGAAGTCCCACTTCTTTGTTCATTAAATTTAACTCTTTAAATTTAACTATCTCAACGTGGATTAAAAATCCATTACTCTGTGTGACCCTCAATGGTTCAGGGATACAGCTAGCCGTGGGCTCACAACTCCTTGTGACTCGGAACAACAATTTCCGACTTGCCCATCGAATCATGGTAAGAGCGCCTAGCAACATCGCCCCATGATTCCCTAGGTATCACTGATAGTGCCTGCAAGAACCAATAGATTTTGGTTAGCGTACAGTACGGTCCCTTCATCCATATATCCCGATCGAATCAACAACCATTGGTAAATCGAGAGTCGTTCGAGATTCGATAACTATGCAATACATCTTGAAGATCAAATAGTGACATCGCATGTGCTACTAAGAAACCATTTCTTAAAACACATCATGTACTCTGGCCAGAGATTCGTCACACTAATATCTCATCAGATCGCATAGGATATCCACACTCGCAAGTATGTGGTGAATCCTTGACAACAAAGCATCGACTCCTATATGTGTTGTAACTGTACCCAATCCCGACACCTGATGACCCCAATAGAGTCGGTAAACGAGTCAAAGCACAGTACTAGCATATAGAGTCTCAATGATGTTTCAAGTAGTAAGGACTAATGGTGTACAACCAAAACCGCGGACTTTATCCACTCGATAAGTGATAACCACTTGGAAAGTCCGGATAGGGTAGTTCGATCATTCATCGTATGAATATCCATTTGCATGCTTCGAACATCTCTATGTTCCTTACCAATGAAACGTGGTACTCTGCATCGCAAATGCTAGTCTCAAACTCGAGCGATCCTTATCCTTATTATCGGACGGCTCAATCGACTAGGAACAGTTTAGAATATACAGTGACTATAAGATGTGTTTCATGATAGCCATCCCCATGTGCTACCACATCTTACATACACTATAGTATACTCAAGGTCTTTATCAAAACAACAATAGTATATCACAATATAACAATATGAAGAAAGATAAAGTCATTGCCATTAATAAAAGTGTAAATTATATTAAACAAAAGATTGTTTATACAAAGAGTCATCAAAGCCCTTAGCCACAAGTTGGCTCACTGGGCACCCACTCTTTCATTTAAGACGAGCACACACAAAGTTATACCACAGCTTAGCATCAGGAATTAGCTCGGTCTTCTTCAACTTGGAAGGCTGATGATCACGGCCCATGCGCCATTCCGCGCCCAAAACACAAATACAGCTCAGAATTGCCACGTAATCCACTTCATTTGCTCGGTACTCCGCATACTCATCGTGAAATACTAGCGGAAGGTTGTACAGGGTGTTAATAATGTGAGCATCAAAAGGCACCAGCTGGACTCGGACAAGCACTTTCAACTGCATGTGCTTTACTTTCAAGTTTGCATAGAATTCACGAACGACTGGAACGACTGCATCCTGAGGTGGCTTAACAAAATTTAACCATTGACGCCCATTCACAGCCCTACCAATTGTACTCAAAAACTCATCGTTCCCAAATCCCGATGTCGTATCAAACCCACGCTCCAGTAATATCATTTTTCCTAGACAATTTTGATAATGCTGTTCGGCACTCTCATTCCAAAAACGCTGCGGCTCAGGCTCCGGATTAGCATGAGAAGAGGATGCAACAGATTTTTGTTTCTTCTTTGGTGCCATGAATCAAACACCTGGTATGCACCACAAGTCACGCAACAATTAACCAATTTTCCACAATCAAAACTCCCCCAAACTTAAATCTAATCCACAATCCACACACAACTACAAACGCATCATGACAATCCAAAAGAATCCAAACTCCAAAGAACGATTATCCAATAGCAAAACGTCAATACCCACGAATCGCAAGAGATAGGATGTCGGAAAACTCACCACCCAAATCACGTTTATAAGCACCAAAAAGAACGAACTTACTCCAAATCCAAATGAGTCCGATAAAAGTAGATAAGCAAAAGTCTCCCCATTATAGAACCCTTCGAAATTAGAACCGAAGCTTGCCCTTGACACTGTGATAACACCGATCCGATTGGAGAAGATAGTGATGAAAGAAAGTAACTGGGGTATGTTGGAGATTAGGAGATAGACGGTCAAATCAGACGAAGAAGGAAAAGAAACGTGAGGAAGGAGGCGGAAGAGAAATTAGGGAAAAATTTGGGAGAAAGGAAAGAAAAGGAATCGGATATATGGATGAAAAAAGATTGCGGGGCGGGCGCTCAATGTAGAGGAGCGGGCGCACCTTTATTTTGATGGGTTAAATTTATTGAGTGCAGGGGCGGGGCGGGCGCGCAATGTAGAGGAGCGGGCGCGCCTTCAGTTCGAAAAATTGGCACCCATTACGGCACAGAAACGACGCGGGCGCGCCTTCATCTCGAAAAAATTCACAAAATCACTGCAGGAGCGGCGCGGGCGCGCCTAAGATAAGAGCGGGCGCCCCTCAATCTCGAAAAAATTTTCTTGGATTGAATATGTGACTGCGCGGGCGCGCCTGTAGGTGGAGCGGGCGCCCCTTTGGCTCGAGATTGGCATCCAAAATACTGAAAAAAACATAGAAAAAAAACAAATTACTTCCAAAACAACAAAATTAACAGTAAAAACTAAAAATCAAAATTAAAACGAGAAAGCAAAAACAAAAACTAAAAAACTTTGGGTGGCCTCCCAAAAAGCTTTTGGTTTAAAGTCCGCAGCCCGACTTGCACCAGTCTTTAATTGGGATCATTAAGCAATGCGCTGGATGCGGGTGGTACTTAATTGCTAAAGTAGTGCTTGAATCTCTTCCCATTGACCTTGAAAACTCTTCCATCTGTACATCGTAATTCAATGGAACCATGTGGATAAACAGTCTCTACGAGAAACGGCCCTGACCATCACGATTTCAACTTCCCTGGAAATAATTTCAAATGAGAGTTAAATAGCAAAACTTTCTGACCCGTTTCAAATTCCCTATGCACAATGTTTTTATCATGCCATTTCTTTGTTTGCTCTTTGTATAGCTTGGCATTCTCAGATGCTTCACTTCGAAATTCATCCAATTCATTCAACTGTAGTTTTTGCAACTCCCCGGATGCTTCGAGATCCATGTTTAGCTTCTTGATAGCCCAAAACGACTTGTGCTCCAACTCCAAAGGTAAATGACATGCCTTACCAAAAACCAACCTGTAAGGAGACATCCCAATGGGCGTTTTGAATGCGGTGCGGTAGGCCCAAATGGCGTCATCTAACTTGATTGCCCAATCTTTCCGATTTGTCTTAACCGTTTTCTCCAAGATTTGCTTGATTTCCAGGTTAGAGATCTCCGCCTGGCCATTGGTTTGAGGATGGTATGCACACGCCACCTTATGCCTGACACCATACTTAGTGAGCAAGGTATTAAAAATCTTATTGCAGAAATGCGTACCTTCATCATTGATTATTGCTCGTGGAGTTCCAAACCTTGTGAAGATATTCTTTTGCAAAAATTTAACTACAACACGAGCGTCATTAGTCGAGGTGGCAATGGCTTCCACCCATTTCGAAACTTAATCAATTGCTAATAAAATATAAGTGTATCCAAAAGAAGGGGGAAAGGGACCCATAAAATCAATACCCCACACATCAAATAATTCTACTTCTAAAATATTTGTGAGGGGTAATTCATGCCTTCTTGAAATATTTCCCGTTCTTTGACACTTATCACATGATTTCACCAAGGTATAACTATCTTTAAACAATGTGGGCCAATAAAAACCAGATTGTAGTACCTTAGCAGCAGTTCGGGTGGCTCCAAAATGTCCTCCATAGGGTGAGGAATGGCATTGTTCCAAAATTTCATTTGCCTCTTGCCCCGCCACACATCTCCGAATCACTTGATCGGCACAACGTTTGAAAACATAGGGATCATCCCACAAGTAGAACTTAACGTAATGGAAAATTTTCTTTTTCTGATGTCGGTGTAATTCTGGAGGCATGGCACCACAAGACAAGAAATTCGCAATATCAGCAAACCATGGAATAAAGGAACTTACCTCAAAGATTTGTTCATCCGGAAACAATTCCTTTATGCTCTACTCCTCCTTCACGTCTTCTAGCTCCAATCTTGACAAGTGATCAGCAATTTGATTTTCACTACCCTTCTTGTCCTTGATCTCAAAATCAAACTCTTGTAAAAGTAGAATCCACCTTATCAAGCGTGGCTTGGCGTCCTTTTTTGCAAACAAGTAGCGAATCGCTGCATGGTCAGTATAAACAACTACTTTAGTACCAATTCAGTATGGACGAAATTTATCAAAAGCAAAAACTACTGCAAGCATCTCTTTTTCTGTAGTAGTGTAGTTTTGCTGCGCGGCATCCATGGTTCGACTGGCATAATATATGGCTCGAAACATCTTATCTCTCCGCTGACCTAACACAGCGCCCACTGCATAGTCACTAGCATCGCACATAAGCTCAAATGGCTCCTTCCAATCTGGCACGATCATGATGGGTGTTGTGGTCAATGTCGTCTTGATCTTTTCAAAGGCCTGCAAACAATCATCATCAAAAATGAAAGTAGAATCTTTTTCAAGTAAATTACACAGGGGTTTTGTGATTTTAGAAAAATCCTTGATGAAACGCTGATAAAACCCTGCATGGCCTAAAAAACTTCTGATGCCCTTGATATTCTTCGGAGGTGGAAGCTTCTCAATTGCAACCACTTTGTCTTGATCCACCTCTAATCCATTGGATGACACTTTATGTCCAAGGTCAATGCTCTCTTGAACCATAAAGTGACATTTTTCCCAGTTAAGAACTAAATTCTTTTCTTGGCACCTCTGCAAAACAAGAGATAGATTATGCAAGCAATGATCAAAAGAGGAACCAAATACTGAAAATTCATCCATAAACACTTCCAACACGTCCTCCACCATATCTGCAAAAATCGCCATCATACACCGCTGAAAAGTTGCAGGTGCATTACACAGTCCAAACGGCATCCTCCTGAAAGCAAACGTGCCATAGGGACACATAAAAGTAGTCTTCTCCTGATCCTCCGGTGCTATGGCAATTTGATTATAACCTGAATACCCATCTAAAAAACAGTAATAGCAATAACCAGCAAGTCTATCAAGCATTTGATCAATGAAAGGAAGTGGAAAATGATCTTTACGAGTAGCTTTGTTCAACTTCCTATAATCTATACAAACTCGCCAACCAGTTACTGTACGTGTGGAGATTAACTCCTTATTCTCGTTTTTAACGACAGTAATCCCACCTTTCTTAGGCACCACTTGAACAGGAGATACCCAACTACTGTCAGAAATAGCATAAATCACTCCCGCATTCAACAACTTTAAAACTTCTTTCTTAACTACCTCCTTCATAGCGGGATTTAATCGCCTCTGATGATCAACATAAGGGGTATAAGACTCTTCCATCAAAATTTTATGCATGCAAATTATTGGACTAATACCCTTAATGTCCGAGATTGACATCCTAAACCAGTTTTAAAATTTTTCAGAACTCTCAGCAACTTATCTTTCTCTACAGCAGACAAATGAGCAGATATAATAACAGGACAAGTAGAATTTTCACCAAGAAATTCATAACATAGGTGCGCAGGAAATGCTTTCAGATCATGAGTTTCAGGGGATACCTCTGGTGCACTATTTTCCAATGTTTCAGATTCCTTAGAACTCACCATTTTTTCTTTCGAAGCGCTGTCTAGGAATACTTTTTGTTCATGTAACTCCCAATCCTCTTCCTTATCAACCACCTCGTCCGCCACCAAACATCGTTCAAGCGGATCAGTACTTCCTGCACATGAAAAAGAGTTATGAGAATCAATAATTTCAATGCTCTTACATGTACTTACCTCATTTGGGCCCCTCATGGTGTGATAAATATTAAAAATCACCGTTTCACCACCAACTCGAAGTGTGAGTTATCCCTTGTGGACATCGATCAATGCGCGTGCAGTATGAACTTATCGACCTTTACCAAGGGAGTTTCTTCATCTTCATCCATGTAATGCTAGAAAAGGTCTCCCAAAAATCAAGGGAGTTTCTTCATCTTCATCCATGTCCAAAATCACGAAGTCTGCTGGAAATATGAACTTATCGACCTTTACCAAAACATCCTCCACAATACCCTGTGGGTATGTGATACTCCGATCAGCCAGCTATAATGTGATGGTGGTCGCCCTGACTTCTCCAAGGTCCAAAGTCCTGTAAACAGAAAATGGCATTAAATTTATACTTGCTCCTAAATCACATAAAGCTCTATTTACCTTAGAACCACCAATAAAACAAGGGATAGTAAAACTCCCTGGATCCTTCAGCTTTTGTGGCAACTTTTTCTGCAGGATTGCGCTACATTCTTCTGTCAAATTCACCACTTCGTTGTCTTGCAATCTCCTCTTCTTAGACATTACATCTTTGATGAATTTTGCATAATTAGGCATTTGTTCCAAGGCATCTGCAAATGGAATATTGATGTGTATCTTCTTGAAGATATCTAGAAACTTGGAAAACTGCTCATGAAGTGCCTTCTTCTTAAACTGCTGTGGATAAGGAAGTTGTGGCTTGTACATCGGTTTAGATTCAGCTTCCTTCTTGGGCTCTTCAACCACAATTTCTTTAGTCACTGGTTCTTCACTTTCTTTGGCTTTGCTCTGCTCTTTCTCTTCTAACTTCTTCCCACTTCTCAACTCAACTGCTTTGTACTGCTCTTTTGGATTCACTTCAGTATTGCTGGGAAACTGTCCTCTGTTTTGATCCTTCAAAGCATTTGCAAGATGTCCAATCTGTGTCTCCATGGATTTCATCATAGCTCCCAAACTACACATGTGTGTCTCCATGCTGTCTATTCGAGTTTCAGTCCTCGACATCCTCTTGTTAGATTCAGTAACAAATGTAGACACCACATCCTCCAAAGACGCTTTTCCTTCCCCTTGATTTGTATTGAATCCCGAAGGGGGTTTCAACACATTCTTGTTGTTGGCATAAGAAAAGTTTTCATGGTTACGTAAACCAGGATGATAAGCATTAGGTGGAGGGTTACCTCGATAGTTTCCATAGCCTCTGGGATTGATATATTGAGCTTCCTCAGGTGGATGAGATTCATCTATGGCAACCGACACACCTGCAGGTTTTGCGATATTCACCTTGTTCAGAGAAGCCACTTGTGTACTCAACGCAGATAGCTGTGCAGTAATGGATGTAAGAGGATCCACACTGTACACTCCTTTCTTGACTCCCATACGTTCAGATGGCCATTGATAACTATTGATAGTCATATGTTCCAGCATATCATAAGCCTGAATGGGATCCTTGGCAAATATGGTACCTCCTGCAGCAGAGTCCACAGAAATTCTTGTAGGCGTATTCAGTCCATTGTAGAAAAACTCTATTTCTTCCCAATCTGCAAAATTATGATTAGGACAATGCCTTAACAAATCTTTGTACCTTTCCCATGCCTCGTATAGCTGTTCTGAATCATGCTGTTGAAAGGTACTGATCTCAATCTTCAGCTGGGTTGCCTTGGATGGTGGAAAGAATTTCTCTAAGAATTTCACAGCCATGCCCTCCCAAGTTGTTATGCGTCCTAGTGGCAATGACTGCAGCCAACTCCGTGCCTTGTCCCTGAGAGAAAAAGGAAACAAACGTAAGCGTATTGTATCCTCAGAAACACCATTTATTTTAACAGTATCAGTAATCTCTAAAAAAGTGCGCAAGTGTAAGTGAGGATCAGCTGTGGCAGTTCCATTGAATTGGTTCTGCTGAACCATGTTGATTAAGGCCGGCTTCAACTCAAAGTTGTTGGCATTTATTGTCCCTCTAGCGATTCCAGAATAGTGAGCCTAGATCGTTGGCCTGAAATGATCTCTAATTGGCACCAAAGGCAATTCATTGACATCTTCTTCAGCCATGTTTAATTGTTCTTCTCTCCTAGCTTTCCTCAAAGCTCTTGCAGTTCGTTCAATCTCTGGATCAAAGAGCAAAGAATTCGCACTTTGAGATCTTCGCATAAACTGCAATTAAGAACAATAGCAATTTATTAATACTTAAATCAAAATAAATAAAAGCTCTAAATTAAAACTTCGACTAATTGGTAACAAGACTAAAAAAAATAATCAAAATTACTCCCCGGCAACGGCGCCAAAAACTTGTTGTGAAAATTTACTCGCAAGCGTACGAGTGTCAAGTTTTAGTATAGTGAAAGAGAGAGTGTCGATCCCACAGGGAGTAAAATGAAAATATTCAATACTTGTAATTAAAATAGTCTTAATTTTATCTAGAAAATCAAACTTCGAGAATTTTGCAGAAGAAATAAAGTAAATAATGAGGAATTATTAAGCTCACACACACACAAATTTCGAGGAATTATAAATCAGAGAAAAATGTCCAGAGGTTTTGATTTCACTTGGTCTCGACAATATTCAATCCTAATTAATCTATTTTATGAATTTCCTTCGATTAATAACCAAGAACACTTAGATTATTCTATTCCCCTCTCCCGAGCAACAAATAGAGTGTATCAACTACAATTCGATTTCAATATCCCTATTAAAAATCTAGATGTAGTGATATGTGTAAAATGATGTTCCTTAAAGGTTCTATTAAAGCTATATACTCTCCCGAGCTATATAAACAATTAACAGTGTAGTTCCTATTGATCCTACTCAAAATCCCCTCTCCCGAGCAATGATTCTAAGTAAATATAACAACTCAATTTATGGCCAATAAATTAAGAAGACATTCAATTCTAGAAACACAATTAATCTATAGAAATTAAATTTATTAAAATCAAAGATTCATGAATATGTCTCAACCAAGCTACGTCAACCTCTAGACTAGAAAAGTTTAGTTCCTGCTCGAATTCAATAAAAACCAAATCATGTTTAATATCTCAAACATAATTCAACAATCAAAAGAAAATAAAAAGAAGAAACAAAGTCGTAGTCTTTCTTCCGTGTCCGGTCGAAAAGTCTGCGTCTTCGTTCCAAGCAATCTTCAATTCTTCAACTCCAAAAACTCACAAAAGTGCTCTCAAGAATATTGTGTGTATTGGCGGCTGATAGATAGTTTAATGACTCAGAAAAATCCCTTAAATATGAACTGACAATCGTCCAAAATAATACCAATGATATCCCCAAAGTTTCCATAAACAGTCGGACTCTTTATTTCCTCACAGAAGGCGGCGCGGGCGCCCCATAACCAGCGCGGGTGCGCCTCCACTTCGCAAAACAATCCTTTGAATATTCTTCAATGGCGCGGGCGCGCCTAGGGTCAGCGCGGGCACACCCTCTTCTCGACTTTTCTTCTTGGGTTCTTCCATAACAGCGCGGGCGCGCCCATGAATACGGCGGGCGCCCCTTAAGCTCGAACTCAGCCTTTTTCTTCTCTTTTCCAACTCTTGAATTTCCTTGTAAACTTCCATTTTTAAGCTTATTTCCACTTGAACACATCAAAGTCCAAAACTTCCTATAATCACAAAAACAACAACAATTTCATGCAATATCTACAAATAAATTCCAAAAGTCAAGTAAAACCATATACAAATTAAGTGCACAAAATGCACTTATCAAGGATAACCATAAAGGAAACAGTTACCTGCAATCACATCATCTGGTGCAGCTTGTGCTTGCTCTTCAGTCAGTGTAAACACTCGAGCTTGTTGCCTCTGTTGCTGGCTCCCAGCTTTATTTCCTCCAGTACGGCTCTGTGCTGATGGCTAAGGTTGGAATGAATGCAGTGAGGATGTTTGCCTCTCTAGCTGTGTTACTGTGCGAGATCCACTTGCACCCTGTGCACCTCCAGAACCTCGCTATGGGCATACTCTCGCAAAATGAACCGGTTGTTGGCAAATGTGACAACTGCCAAACTCTCCTTTGCATTGCTCATTGATATGATGTCCCCCACACTTGGAACAGTAAACATCAGAAGTACCGGATTTCTGTCCACCTCTAAACTGTTTAGATCCACTTGAACTCGAAGAGCTACCACCTGGACGCTTAAAATGTTTGCTTGTAGTAGCCCGTAACCAAAATCAGTAATTAAAGAATTAATCATAATTACTTGGATAGAGTTCGGAAGCTCCAAAGGTGAGTTCGGAGGTTCCGAATAGGATCGGAAGCTCCGATGTAGGATCGGAAGCTCCGATGGTATTACGTCAGGCATGACGTATGGCAAGATCGGAAGCTCCGATCAGGATCGGAAGCTCCGATCACCCCTATCCGAAGTCAACAAGTGATATTTTGACACGTGGCAGATCAGGATCTTCGGAAGCTCCGATGGCAGGATCGGACGTTCCGATCGAGGTTTGGACGTTCCGACCGAGGATCGGAAGCTCCGATCGTTGTCTATAAATAGAAGGCCGAGAAGTCATTTTCAATTGCCAATTCCGGATTTCCTCTCTACTCTAGTCGTATTTGAGTTGTTCTAGCCTTCCTAGGCTTGACCCGGGAGTCGTCGAGGCGTTCGATAGTCGTAGCGGAGTTGTGCCCAAGTTCTGGAGGCATCGACATCAAAGGGCTAACGACGAACGAAGGTATAGCTTTTGCTTCCTATAAATATTTAGGAGTATGCAATAGCTTAGTTAAGGCTTTTAGAGCACTTTAATGATAGTAGTATCATTTGGCAGTGTAGAGCAGACTATAGGCGTGGACCTAAAATTGGTAGAGCTTGCACTGTTTTGAGGTACGAAAGTACTGTTCGAGATATCCTGACTGAGTATGCATGTATTATGTGACTGCATGGTTTATATGTCATTTATTTATGCTTCATTCATTTGCATACTGAGCTATCTCCTTCGAGATGTCTGTTAGTAGGGTTTTTCCCTATCCTGTTAGTGGTTGGACTTCCATCGATTTGGGTCTGGCATATCCACTTCTATTATGGTATGGGAGCCACCTCCTGAAGCGACGGCACAGCGTGCTACATACCAGGGCCCGGTTTGTCTCTGTTATCTGATCCTTGACCTCGAGTTTATAGGGAGTTCACTTTGCATGCAGGTATACTCATACTCTCGTACTGAGCGTTTTATGCTCACGTCTCGTACTCTGTGTTTCTGGACACCCTATTCCATGGGGCAGGTTTGCGAACGAGACGGGTGGATCCAAGAGGGGCTAGTCAGTGGTTGGTCAGCTGGAGCTTCGTCTAGGTTTTATTTCTGTTGTTTTGGGTTGTTATAGCTATTCGATTTGGTTTTATAATATTCGGATAAATTACAGATTCCTTTCCTTGGGATTGTATTTGTTTATGGTTTTCGCAAGATTATTCTGATATCTGTTTAAATTAATTTAATTGCATGCCTAAGTTCTGTTTAGTAGGTGGTCCAGGTAAGGGTCACTACATTTATGGTATCAGAGCATGCATAGTATTCTTGGGATTTAGACTCTGCATAAGGTAACCGTGAGGTACTTTTGTAGATGGCAGATCGTGATGACCAGAGTTCTCATGGCAGTATTGGTGGGCATTGGGGTGATGCCGGCCGGGAGCCTCGTCGGGAACGCCGCCATCGTCATCGAGATGAGGACCATTTCAGTGTAAGTTGATTCTTGCAGATACGGCCTAAGCCCTTAGTTGGAGGTGAGTCTCCGGAGGATGCGAAGAATTGGTTAGGCCGCATGGAGACGACTTTTCAGACTTTTCACTGCACCGAGGAGCAGAAGATAGAGACCCTTGGCTATCTTCTGGATGGGCGAGCCCGTAGGTGGTGGAGGCTTACTTCTGCACCTTTGGTTTTGGCTAGAGGAGTGGCCACCTGGGCCGAGTTCCGCACAGCTTTTCAGAAGCCGCATTTTCCTCCTGCACTCCGTCAGTCGAAAGCGGGCGAGCTACTGAGTCTGCGCCAGGGAGCCATGTCTATTGATGAGTATCAACAGAAGTTCTTTGATCTGCTATCCTATTGCCCCAAGATTGCCGACAGCTCTGGGATGAAGTATAATCTGTTCCTTCAGGGCCTTAACCCTGAGATCCATGACCATGTGGTGGTTGGAGATGATATGTCCTATG
Source organism: Henckelia pumila (assembly GCF_033568475.1). Lineage (NCBI taxonomy): Eukaryota > Viridiplantae > Streptophyta > Magnoliopsida > Lamiales > Gesneriaceae > Henckelia > Henckelia pumila. Next base: position 143,393,420 of record NC_133120.1, read on the forward strand.
AGGGTTTGGTGAGCCGTTGTCACCAGGCGAAGGACAGCATTCGGTGGAACAGGTCTTTCTCTCAGTCGAGACCTGCTAGTTCTTTGGGTCCCCGTGCCCAATCTTTCAAGAAGTCTGGATCTACTTCTTCTTCCTCTGGCTCTGCTGGTGTTGTCCGTTTCGGTAAGAAGGACAAGTGTGATCACTGTGGGAAGAACCATCCATCCGACAAGTGCCGCAGAGCTTCTGGAGCTTGTTTCCGTTGTGGATAGACTGGTCATATCCGGAGGGATTGTCCACTGTCTGGGGGAGGCGGTTCTGGTTCTGGTTCAGGATCTGGTTCTCAGGCCACCATTCAGCAGAGGTCGCAGGGACAGCCTGCTGGGAGTTCTCATTTGAGGCCACGAGCTTCTGGCCATGTGTTTGCCTTAAGGCATGATCAGGCTATGGAGGAGAATGAGAAAGTCATCGTAGGTACATTTCTGCTTTATGGTATACCTGCTCTTGTACTTATTGACACTGGTGCATCTCATTCCTTCATTTCTGCATGTTTTGTTAAGAGGCATAAGTTACCATGCATTGCACTAGACGTAGTGATGTCTGTTTCTACTCCGACGGGCCAATCTGCTTTGGCTAAGCGTCTAGTGATAGGTTGCCCTTTAGAGTTCGAAGGGAACATTCAGTTAGCGAATCTCATGGTCCTGGCGATGGACGACTTTGATTGCATTCTGGGAATATATATGTTGACTACCTATCGAGCTTCATTGGACTGCTATCAGAGATTAGTACGCTTTCATCCGGAGGGGAGTGAGAGCTAGTTTTTCTATGGTGAGGGAGCGCGATCCCCGATGCCTTTGGTATCAGCTTTGAGAGCCTGTTGAGCTCTAGAGTCTGGCGGGGAAGGCTACCTTATCTATGCAGTTGATTTGTCCGCTGAGAGTATTGGGATAGAGAGCATTCCTGTTGTGGATGAATTTCCAGATGTATTTCCTGATGAGATTCCGAGTTTTCCTCCTACTAGGGAAGTCGATTTTGGCATAGAGTTGATGCCAGGTACTTCACCTATTTCTCGAGCACCATATCGTCTGGCTCCATCAGAGATGCGCGAGTTGAAGAATCAGCTACAGGATCTTTTGGACAAGGGATACATTCGTCCTAGTGTATCTCCTTGGGGAGCTCCTGTTCTCTTTGTAAAGAAGAAGGATGGGTCGATGCGATTGTGCATTGACTATCGGCAGTTGAATTGAGTCACTGTGAAGAAAAAGTATCCATTGCCTCGTATTGATGACTTGTTTGATCAGTTGCAGGGCACGTCAGTTTACTCCAAGATTGACTTGAGATCTGGGTATCTTCAGTTGAGAGTCCGTGATCAGGAAGTAGCCAAGACTGCATTCCGTACTCGCTATGGGCATTACGAGTTCCTAGTGATGCCATTTGGTTTGACTAATGCGCCGGCTATATTCATGGATCTGATGAACCGTGTCTTCAGGGAGTATTTGGACAAGTTTGTCGTGGTCTTCATTGACGACATCTTGGTGTATTTGCGTAATACGGAAGAGCATGTTTCTCACTTGCGGTTGGTACTGCAGACTCTTCGAGATGAGCAGTTATACGCCAAGCTGAGCAAGTGTGAGTTCTGGATGGATAGAGTGGTCTTTCTTGGCCATATCATATCCAGGGAGGGGATTTCTGTTGATCCAAGCAAGATTGAAGCGGTACTTAATTGGTCGCGTCCGACGACAGTTGCTGAGATCCGTAGTTTTCTGGGTCTATCAGGGTATTATCGTCGCTTCATTCTGAACTTCTCTCAGTTAGCTCGACCTTTGACGCAGCTTACTCGCAAGGGTATGGACTTCGAGTGGTCCTCCGAGTGTGAGGAGAACTTCTGTGAGCTTCGACGGCGGTTGACTTCTGTGCCGGTGTTGGCATTACCGTCAGGATCTGGAGGATATGTAGTATGCACTGATCCTTCTCTTCAGGGGTTAGGTTGTGTCCTGACTCAGAATGGGCATGTGATCGCATACACTTCTAGACAGCTGAAGCTTCACGAGGACAACTACCCTGTCCATGATTTGGAGTTAGCAGCCATTGTGTTCGCTTTGAAGATCTGGCGTCATTATCTGTATGGCGAGAAATTTGAGATCTTCACCGACCATAAGAGTCTCAAGTATTTGTTCACTCAGGCGGAGTTGAACATGAGGCAGAGACATTGAATGGACTTGCTTAAGGACTATGATTGCGGGATTAAGTACCATCCGGGAGCTGCTAATCTCACCGCTGATGCTTTGAGTCGCAAGGTGCGACTATCCGCACTTCAGACTTGTTCGATGTCTAGTGCGATCAGTGACTGTTGTACTTCAGGTTATACCTTCAAGCATAAGAAAGGTATGCAGAGTATCCAGATGTTTGCGATATTATCTGAGCCAGCCTTGTATTCGCGGATCCGAGATGCTCAGATGTCTGATTCGAAGACCCAGCGTTTAGCTCGTCTAGCTAACGAGGGTAACTCATCTGGATTTTATTATCAGTCAGATGGCTTTCTGTGTTTGTCTGGTAGGCTTGTGATTCCGCAGGATGAAGAGTTGCGAGAGGAGATTTTGTCTCAGGCACATCGCACTAAGTTGAGTATTCATCCTGGGAGCAACAAGATGTACAAGGATCTACGTACTCGTTTCTGGTGGAAGGGAATGAAACGCAGTGTTTATCAGTTTGTTTCGAGATGTTTGGTGTGTCAACAGGTAAAGGCAGAGCACCGACGACCTGGAGGATTGCTTCACAGTCTGCCTATTCCTGAATGGAAATGGGAGTTTATCACAACGGACTTTGTGACCCATTTGCCGGTATCCCCGAGGAACTGTGATGCTATCTGGGTTGTGGTGGATCGACTCACCAAGTCAGCGCATTTCATTGCCTAACCCGGGAGTACAATGTTGATCGTATGGCACGGTTGTACATTCAGGATATCGTTCGACTTCATGGAATGCCTGTGAGCATTGTCAATGATCGGGACCCCAGGTTTACTTCTAGATTCTGGGGGAGTGTTCAGCGTGCGATGGGTACTACTCTCAGTTTGAGTACTGCCTATCATCCGGAGACTGATGGTCAGTCGGAGCGCACTATCCGTACTTTGGAGGATATGCTTAGTGCCTGCGTCATGGATTTTGGTTCAGCCTGGCAGGATCATTTGCCATTGATCGAGGTCGCGTACAACAACAGCTATCATACTAGTATTGGGATGGCACCTTTTGAGGCGTTGTACGGGCGACGTTGTCGTACTCCACTCTTCTGTGAAGAAGTGCGGGAGAGACAGGCTGAGGGACCGGAGTTTATCTAGCAGGTGATAGACATTGTTGATCAAATCAAGAAACGAATTAAGACTGCACAAGATCGTCAGGCCAGCTATGCTAATATCAAGCGTAGGCCTTTGCAGTTCAATATCGGGAAGAAAGTGTTTCTGAGAGTGTCACCTTTCCGCAAGATTCTCAGATTTGGCCTTAAGGGCAAGTTATCTCCCAGGTTTATCGGTCCGTTTGAGATCTTGGAGAGCATTGGCGATTTGGCTTATCGACTAGCTTTGCCACCGCATCTATCCAGTATTCACGACGTGTTCCACGTATCTCTGTTGCGACGGTATGTGGCGGATGAATCTCATATTCTGCAGCGGTCTGAGGTTCAGGTGAACAAGGATTTGACCTATGTTGAGAAACCTATTCGTATCCTGGATTATAAGGATAAGGTTTTACGGAACAAAGTCATTCCTTTGGTTTTAGTTCAGTGGCAGCGCCGAGGCACTGAGGAAGCAACTTGGGAGCTTGAGAACAGGATGCGTGAAGACCATCCTGAGTTGTTTTGATTTCATTATTAAGTTGTATTCAGTTGCAAACTCTGTAAACATTTGATTTGAATAAAAAATGTTTCTGATTTCTGTATTACATTCAGTACTTAAGATCTGATTTCAAGGACGAAATATCTTAAGTGGGGGAGAATGTAGTAGCCCGTAACCAAAATCAGTAATTAAGGAATTAATCATAATTACTTGGATAGAGTTCGAAAGCTCCAAAGGTGAGTTCGGAGGTTCCGAACAGGATCGGAAGCTCCGATGCAGGATCGGAAGCTCCGATGGTATTACGTCAGGCATGACGTGTGGCAAGATCGGAAGCTCCGATCACCCTTATCCGAAGTCAACAAGTGATATTTTGACACGTGGCAGATCAAGATCTTCGGGAGCTCCGATGGCAGGATCGGACGTTCCGATCGAGGTTCGGACGTTCCGATCGAGGATCGGAAGCTCCGATCGTTGTCTATAAATAGAAGGCCGAGAATTCATTTACAATTGCCAATTCCAGATTTCCTCTCTACTCTAGTCATATTCGAGTTGTTCTAGCCTTCCTAGGCTTGACCCGGGAGTCGTCGAGGCGTTCGATAGTCGTAGCGGAGTTGTGCCCAAGTTCTGGAGGCATCGACATCAAAGGGCTAACGACGGACGAAGGTATAGCTTTTGCTTCCTATAAATATTTAGGAGTATGCAATAGCTTAGTTAAGGCTTTTAGAGCACTTTAATGATAGTAGTATCATTTGGAAGTGTAGGGCAGACTATAGGCGTGGACCTAGAATTGGTAGAGCTTGCACTGTTTTGAGGTACGAAAGTATTGTTCGAGATATCCTGACTGAGTATGCATGTATTATGTGACTGCATGATTTATATGTCATTGATTTATGCTGCATTCATTTGCATACTGAGCTATCTCCTTCGAGATGTCTGTTTGTAGGGTTTTTCCCTATCCTGTTAGTGGTTGGACTTCCATCGATTTGGGTCCGGCATATCCACTTGTATTATGGTATGGGAGCCACCTCCTGAAGCGACGACACAGCGTGCTACATACCAGGGCCCGGTCTATCTCTGTTATCTGATCCTTGACCTCGAGTTTATAGGGAGTTTACTTTGCATGCATGTATATTCATACTCTCGTACTGAGCATTTTATGCTCACGTCTCGTACTCTGTGTTTTTGGACACCCTATTCCATGGGGCAGGTTTGCGATTGGACGAGACGGGTGGATCCAAGAGGGGCTAGTCAGTGGTTGGTCAGCTGGAGCTTCGTCTAGGTTTTATTTCTGTTGTTTTGGGTTGTTATAGCTATTCGATTTGGTTGTATAATATTCGGATAAATTACAGATTCCTTTCCTTGGGATTGTATTTGTTTATGGTTTCCGCAAGATTATTCTGATATCTGTTTAAATTAAGTTAATTGCATGTCTAAGTTCTGTTTAGTAGGTGGTCCAGGTAAGGGTCACTACATTGCTTTTGCCTTTAAAAAAAATTTTCTTACCACTATTACTACCTCCAGCATCAAATCGAGGTGGTGGTGGAATTTGTGGCTGTTCTTGCGGTTGTCTCATCGGCTGTGGTACAAACTGTGCTCCTCGTTGCCTCAGTATTCCTGCTTCATCCCCCTTTGCACGATTCAAAGCATCGGCAAAGGTATTCGGTCTTCCCGAATTAACAAGAGTGAACACATCGGGATTCAAGCCATTGATGAATTTATCGGCTTGAGATTCATCACTAACAGCAATATGTGGAGCAAACTTCAACAAGCTAGTGAACTTTGCAACATATTCTTCGATATTTAACTGTCCCTGTTGCAAACTTGCAAACTTTGCTCCTTTGTCCTTTCGATAAGAAACAGGAAAGAACCGTTGATAGAAAGCAGTTCGAAATACTAACCAGGTAATAACAGTACCTTGATTTTCAAACGCTCTCTTCGTCGCTATCCACCAACTCTTTGCAAGGCCATGTAGTTGATGAATCACCAGTCTCACATGACGATCATTTGTATAGTCAAGGGATTCAAATAACTGCTCGATATCCTCAAGCCAATTCTCACAATCAACACAATTTTCAGTTCCTTGCAACGTTGGTGGTTTGAATGACTGCAATCGTTTCAATAGTTTTTCCATCGGATTAGCATCACCAAACACATCAGCAGAAGTACTACTCTATCCATGTTCAGGTGTTGTCACTGGTATCTGTGCAGCTTTAGTCTGCTCTGGCTGATTCATTGCCAAAGTCTGTCTAGTAGTCGGTGCTGGTCGGGGAGGCATATCTGATAATCAAACAGATTAGTGTACAATTCATCATCACATCATAACATAATTCTGTTTCAGTCCCTCCTCTGATAAGCACACAATGCCTTCTCAAGAGATCGAGTTCGGATTCAATTGAAGTCTATCATGCTTCCAATCACATCAGATAAATAGATAGCATGCAATTCTTAAAGCTATAAATCAATTCAGATAATACTCATGCTTCACGAATATATAAATCAGAATAAAAGACTCGATCTACCCCGCTCATCTATTCTCAGTCCGAGAAACTTAATGCTCTGATACCACCTGTTGTTGGGACCTCGGGTTTCTAATCTCATCTTAGGGCAATTAAGGATTAATAAACAATTAATCAAGTAGTTAAAAGAATACTCAAACCAAATAAAATAAAAAATTTTAAAATGTTGCACCTCGCTCGATCGGTAAAATCTTACCGATCGAGCGGGCAAGGGATCTCATCCCTCGGGTCTGAACAAATCTTGGCCTCGCTAGATCGGTCAAATCTTACCGATCGAGTGAGCAAGAAAAATAAAGTTTTTGTTCAAGAAAAACAGGCCTCGCTCGATCGGTCAAATCCTACCGATCGAGCGGCCTCTCTGCCCAGAAAAATAGCAGAATTTTTTTTCGCTGTCAAATCATGAATACTCAATCCAAATCGCCTCCAATCAATACAAAACCTGGTTGAATATATTAAGGAATATGCATATAATGGTAGTACCAAACATCAAGCATAAATCCATGTCTTTATTACACCAAACTAATAGTATCAAAGGCATTGAAACCATACACAACATAAAGTGTACTTCAAGTTATCAATCCTTTACAAGTTTGACGCTTGTTCAACTATCATACATCACCTAAGACCCGAGTCCTCACTTGCTAATTCTCGTTCCCAAGCTATCAATGTCATCGTTGACTAGCTCCTGCCCCCTCTGTTGCCATGCACACATACAAAACAAAGCAACAGCCGGTTAAACTCCGGTGAGAAATCATTCCCAGTATAACAGACATATATAAAGTGTTAAATAAATCATATCGACTCTATTCATAATCGACTCAACAATATAGTAAATAACGCATATATCGATTAAGGATTGATTCATATTACGTCATTGCCATCAAGATTCGTAAACGATCTTGACATGGATATCCATCTATCGAAATCATTCCGGATTCAAAAATAAGGTCAACCTCCGACCTCGGCATAGAACCAATTCAATAACATCTCGTATAATAATCAAATCGACTCAAATCAAAGATCCACTACCTGGGATGGATCGACAACATCAAAATCAAATCAAAACATAAACAAGTATGTGGTTTTGGCGGGACAACTCAAGAATAATCGATCTTGAGTTTCAAACTCCCTAACTCGTGTTGTCGTCATTATACCTTCGTATATCTTGGTTCTGAACACTTTCAATCTGAAATATAACAATCAGAACAATCATATCAAACTTCATTCAAGATGATCAATCCAAAATCGGATCAAACTCATCAATATAACGTCAATACAATCACTTCAAACCTCCAGCAAACTTCCTCGGTTCAAAGTCGGACTTCCTGAGTTGATCGAGCTTGAAACTAATCTGAAATGTAAAAATTATGATCAATAAGTATCAGTATATAACCACAAGATCCTCAGCTCAATCATAGGCTATCAAAACAAATTCACAACCTAAACCGGTGGCGTAGCGATTGAAAATCGGTAACCGACAAAACATCGAAACATTTCTAACTTCATATACAACTTCTAATCACTTCATATCATTCATAAACCAACCAAAAACCATCATAATCATATGCTTGACAAGTTGAGTACATTCTGGAATAATTATAAGTTCATATAACAATCAATCCTCAATCCGGTTTCGATATCGAGTCACATACAAGCTCAAGAATATGAACACACAATAATAATCTGATCTCTGGAATATTTCAATCTTCAAATCATGCTGAAAAACATAAACACTTACATCAAATCGAAGCCCTCGGTGTAAAGATTCCAGAACACTTTTCAGAATCAAAATCGGATAACCGGAGCAAAAGTTACGGCAAATCGAAAATCATGAAATCAAAGAAAATTGAAGAACCTCGGCTCTCTGTTCAAACATTCCGAATTCAATATCCAAGATACACGTATTCAACCGGCTAAATATAGTAAAATCGGATATCTTCAAATAATATTGCACATTAGTCCCTAGAAACTTCATAAATTGCAATTCAGTCCTCGGCCCTTGTTTTAATTCAATTTCAATCCTAAATAATTTAAGAATATTAGAATTTAAATCAAAACTCTAAATATTCCCAAATTAAATATACTCGGATTAAAATTAAATAATCTCGAATTAAATTAAATAATCTCGGGCCTTACACCAAATCTCCTCCAGGATCTGGCATCTTACTTTTTACCTGAATATGTGTGTGTATTTTGATGCACAACTAACTTCTTGATCTCATATTTATAGGAGCACAAGGAAGGTGAAGGGTCGACATATATCAATCTCTCTTGTTCGTTATCCACTGATATGCTCAAATGTCACAAATCATAATTACAGGGCCAGATAGCGTATCGGAAACGCCAATCCTTGATGTCTGACAATCAGTAGCATGCAGACATTGGACATTGAGCCAACCGCCTCTATTTATACTTTAATATATTTAATATATATGAATTTTGTTTTATCCATTACTTTCCGCGCTTTCTTTTTCAAATTCAAATTTCAAATTTCAAATTTAACTGACGTGTACACTACATTGCGGCTACTCGCACACATAACACAAATATTTTTTTTTGCGACCCGCCCGAACAAATTTATTTTTTTACTCATCTATTCCAAAAACACTAATCATACTTCTTGATTTCAGAATCTTTCGAGATCTCTATCCAGAAAACATGCTTGGGAATCAACTTTGACGAAGTACACTCCATCAAAAGCTCCGAAATCTCTGCAATGTTTCATATGATTGAAGCCTCCGGACTCCGTCAATTTCTCAGTTCCAGCTCTACGGTTGACTACGATCTAGTCAAGGAATTCTTTGATTCTGCAGAACTACATCATGGTAGCATCTCTTGTGTCATCAAGGGACGACGTGTGGAATTCAATCAACATTTATTCGGTGAAAATTTTGAGTTGCCTACTAGTGGTTTGATTAAATGCGCTGACTTACCGGATGGTAATGCTTCTCATTGGGCAGCTCAGTTCACGTTAGATGGAACCCCTATTAAAGTCAATGACCTCAAACAAAGCCTGAAGCCAGCATATCAACTGCTAGCCAACATTGTAGCAAAAACACTCTTGGCTAAAGCTGGTTCTTATGACAAGATCACTCTTGAGAAGTTTCAGTACATGGCTTCCATTGCATCTCAGTTGAACTTCAACTGGTCATCTATTCTCTACTCTACACTCTGTGAAATGATTCGAGACAAAGGACAATCCGAAGGCTTTGCTCTACAAATTTGTCATCTTCTTGCAGCCTTAAGTGTCGACTCCTCCTCTTTTGAAGCTTTGCATGTATCCAAATGGCTCAATACGGTTACTGTCCCTTTGTTCTAGCAAAAGAATCAAGTAACTGCTGATCCATTAAGGACCTTCAAGAGAGAGATCGGGGCAGAACAACAACAAGCTACTATGGGAACCACAACTCTTCAATAGAAGCATCCTTGAACCAGCAGACGCACCATGATTGTTGACTCAGATCTAGATGATAATGCTAGTTACAATGCTCCATTGGTTCAGGATTTCGGCAGCTCTTCTCCCTCCCCGAGAAAGGAAATGGCTCTCAAGCCCTCTCAACCGAAACCTAAGAGGATAAAGCTGCTATCAACAGTTCATACTCCAACATCTCATGTGAAAGAAACAACTGTGGCAGTCTCCGTCTCGATGGATAGTGTTACTCAGACAGTTTTGATTTCTCAGCTGACATCCAAGCCAGCTGAAATCACTATCATCACTATTGCACCAATCTCGGTGGCAATACCCTCTCCCTCAGTCGATGTAGTACTCACCACTACTGATCCAATCATTCGCACTTATGTTCATCTACTCAAAGTAATCACTCTCACCGAGCCATCAGCTCCAGCTCCCAACAATACCACGATCGACGTTCAAGGAAAAGGCAAAGGCATCTTCATACCACCTCCAAAAGTCCCATCTGTCGGCAAAATGGAAGTTCTACTCATCATCTCAGGTATTCTCCGAGCTTTGCGGTTTAGACTTCAGGAATTTGAGGAGTGGAACAACTATCGCTTCAACGTTTCATATTCTTTGATTCTGCATGAGAACAAGCTGAGATACCTCTCAGAGTTAGAGGATAAAATGTTCATTCTTACAGCTACGTCGCATCTTGAGACCCCTCTGAGCAGATATAAATTGGTTGATGTTCAACTCCACGATAGCCTCGCCCGATACATTCTCTCTCAAAGAGAACTGCACTATCAACCGATGAGTAAGAATGCCAAGGATGCCATCCTTCGTCTCAAATAGTCAGTAGATGTCATTGACACATTCTTACAAGAATATCGACTGAAACACTCAATTCCTCCCCCAACCGATGAATACAAGCGCATCTACCGTGCAAAAGTTCAGGCGATGATTCCTATTCTGGATTCTCACGATAACTCAGAACCTCCTGATTTCATCTTCACCTCAGAGGAACAATACTTCATTGTAGCACAAGAAGAATGTCCTTCAACATACTTTTCATTTGTTCACACCTTTGCAGGACCAATGGCATCATGCACTGCTACTGCTTCAGAATCTCAACCGATCCAACCAAACACACCAGTTGCTGATGATTCTCTTCCTGAGATCCTACTCACTTCAGTATTAGGCGTTTTAAAGTCCTTATCTTACTTGGATGAAGTTCAGCCTACATCTCCTCTTCTTGAGATTCACTCCACTGACTCTTCTCCAAACCCGACTACTAAATAATCTCAGCTTACCAGTCCAGTCAGTCCAATTGATCAGACGATAAGAGTCGATGCACATCCCTCATTGGTTCAAACAACCGTAACACCATCGCTTGCTGAGCACATCACCTCCTCCCCTGTTACGACTACTGTAGATTCTCGAGCAATCATAATCAATGCTTCAGGTGATGACATTGCCAAGATTATTTCAGATTTGCCTGTTGAAACAGAATCCTCGACTTATAAAACACAGAGCCTCAGCAATCGCATCCAAGGTCAAGATGCTGGCATTGCAAGATCTCGATCTGCAATTATGTCTCAACAACCTATCTTCTGAGATCGGCAGATGCGTTATTGAACTGAAAAACTACAAGGAACCCAATCTTCACGCTATGGATACTGTTGCCGAATAAGTGTCACAAAATGTTCGCCACACGAATGAGCATACTTCCGCCCAAATCTTAGTTCTTCAAGCTGACTTAACTGCTCATATTGACTCCCCTATTGACTCCTTCCAAGCCACCGTCGGTGCCCAAATAGGAGAGATTATCTCTCATCTCAACCGTGGTGATGTCAAAAAGGGGGAAGTATACACAAAATCAGTTTACACCGAACGCCAAAAGCAAGATGCTCCACAACAAAGAAAATAATGATTTATCAGGTATATTTATCATATTTAAGCAACGTAGGTGTAATAGAATTTTATTTCGTTTTATCAATGATTTCTTGTAACATGATTTGTATCAATGCAATTCATGTTCGCTATGAATCATTTCATAAACTTTCTTTATAATGATTTTCGGGGCCTAGGTTTTTTCATCACCAAAACGGGCAAAATTATTGAATCCTAACTTTTGGTGATAACAAAACAATGCTTTGTTATTATAGATCGGTCGTCGTTTACATGTATAACAGGGTTCAAGAGAAGTCTACCGACTATAACTCATCAGGTGAACAAGAGATATCGACTGGAATGAGCAGTATCAGCTGATCTAAGCATGTCAACCGCTATCTGTCAACCGAGCTAAGCACGTCAAACATTGAACGCTCAACTGATCTGGGTTATCAAAGGCTAGGATATCTACTGAACTCATAAGTTGATGAGATATCTGTCGTATTCAAGAAGTCATAAATTCCCAGTCCTTGAAAAGTTGACAAAACAACTTAAATGCAAAGTACGAAGCATTTAAGAAGCGGTCTAATAAAGTATGCAAATCCATAAATAGTATTTAATATGAAGACACATTGAATAGACACTTTAAGGCTCTCCAAGTACAGATATTCATAAGATATTATCGCATTTCACAAAAAAAAGTACTGATATCTGACACTCAAGACATGTCCGACCATTGACAAAAGGAAAAATACGTTGGACAAAGCCAATATAAATATCAGAGCTTATCAAGAAGAAAACACAGAGTTAAGTTAAAAAAGATTTTCATATTTGAGCACTTGAAACAATTCTTGAATACTCGACTGCTCACTCAACCCTTCGCTCAAAGGCATATCTGATCTACAAAGAGATCTTTCCAAGGGTTACTCAAATCCAGCTGTTGTTTGAAGAACACTATCTGCTACAAGGATTTGAGATTCTAAGCCTTCAAGAAGCTTAGTTTATCATCATCAACTGAAGAAAGTTTGATAAGAACTTGGAATCTTATCAGTGTGAGCATTTGATAAGTCCTAACTTGGATCGAGTGTATTGCAAGATGTTTTATAAACAAAGTCTTCTAGTGTATCCTTCCCGTGAGGAAGATTGGGTAACGTAGGAGATTGAGCTCCGAACATCCATAAACATATTTGTGTTTATTTACGCAACTGTATTACACTATTTTCATCATTATCATCTAGTTTAGTGAGAGTAACTCTAAGTAGCTCTTATATATCTAGAAATCTAAAAGAAAATCGATTGAGTAAACTAACATTTGCTCAATTACATTTCATTAAAGTTAAATTTTGAGGAGTGTGTATTCATCCCCCCCCCCCCCCTTCTCTCTACACACACATTCGATCCCCAACATGATCTACAACAAATTTTCTACAACAATTAAAATATTATTTTGAGATGGGTTGAGAATCTTGTCGGGAAAAAATTTTATTCCTTATCCCTCTCTCGGTATAAATAGGGATGGGAAAAATCTCAAAAATTCGTGTCGGAACTTTTTCGAGACGAAAATGTGGTGATGTTCAGGAAGGGTCGGAATTTCAGACTACTTTTGAATTGCATATAGAGACTTTGAATTTTTAATATTATTCTTCTTTGAAAATTAAAATTAAAAAAAGTGTTAAATTATTGCAATATATTTGATGTCTGTTAAATTATTACAATATATTTAATGTCGAAATTAAAAGGCGTGAATTTTTGTGGACCATCAAATGCGCTAAATGGATTGAACCATGGGGTTGATCGTTGTTTGGCTTCTGACTGAATTCCACCCTATCTTTGCTTGACTTTACTTAATAAGTCATTGATATCGTTTGGTTGTTGTCATGCCAACCCTTGATTGCCTGTCGAATGTTTTTTCATTGACAAGTTGTTGGATGGTGGGACATTGTAGCAAAATTTGAATTTGTAGATCAATTGACAATTCAACACTTAAAGCATTCAAAACTAACACAATCATAAGGATGAATATTATATATATATATATATATATGTAGATAGATAGAAATTTTCAGCTGCCCAACAATTCCTACCCACTTCATGCACAACCATTAAAACCCAGTGGTGGGTTTTATTAGTGAAAAAAATCAAAAATAAAAACAAATAAAACACACCATCGGGTTTTAGTGGTCGCGCATGAAGTGGGCATGAATTGTTGAACAACTGAAAACTTATATATATATATATATATATATATAAGTTTTCAGTTGTTCAACAATTCATAAAGTAAATATATATATATATAAAGAGAGGGAGAGAGAGAGAGAGTGAGAGAGAGAGAGAGAGTGTGTAATATCCAGAAAATTCATAAATCTATTCATGATTTATTAAAAGAATTTTAAATGAGTTTTAAGTTATTTTATTTTATTTAATCAAGATTTAATACTTATTCTTAATTAAATGATTTCATGTGTTGTGTTAAATGATTTTTAAGTTATTTCATTTTATTATTTATGATTTAAAAGAGTAATATTGATTAAATGATTTTATATTCTTAAATTGTTTTAAATTATTATTATGCATATGATTTCATGAATTATGTCGATATTATTTTAACGATTTCGATTGAGTTGATGGTTTCAGGTCGAGTTTGATTTTGGACTCACGGGACGAGGCTAACCTACTCACGAAGTGTTAGAAAATAATTCTACGAGTATTTTGAGTATAATATTGGTATCATTTTATTTATTCGTCGGGAGAAGAAAATTTTATTAGTCTGAGTTGGGATGTGCTGGACAGACTATGTTTTATGTAGTCAACACACGCGTCATATTAACTCCCCCTCTTTCACACTTATATACTCCTCTACCCCCATCTTTAATTTCAATTCCCCACTCCTTTAATGTGTTGTCTCCTCTCCCTTATTGCTTCATTCCTCCTTGCACGTCACTTTTACCCTTCCTTTACACTCCTTTGGTTCTTCATTTTGTTCATCTATTCTTTCATCCGTGGTAAGTCCAAGATTTCGAATTCCGATTGTGCTAAGGTTAACTCGTTGCCAAGACTTCGGATCAACTCCATCTTCGGTTAAGGCAAGTATTTTAAAGTTTTTGAAACCACCATTCAAGATATAATTATTTTGATATGAAAAGATGTATTTTGAGATATGTATGCATGATTTTCAAGAATTTCAAGAGCATGAAGTTTTGATTTTAAGGGTTTGAAGAGCATATTATGTGATAGTATTAAATCGTAAAGTGTACGTCGTTCTTGACATGTTCTTGAATTTGATTCAAGAGATACATGCTTCTTTTAAGTTTTTATGTGTTTTTGAAGTTTCAAGGGATATTTTATTTAAAGTATATATTTCGAGTATTAGAAAATACCATATTTTGAAGTATTGAGTTAGTTTGAGTTAAAGCTTTGAAATGTTGCATGTGTTGGATTGTCACGGATTACCGATACTCATTACAATTTTGAAGATCAAAATTAGTGTACTGATTCAAAAGATATGAGGCCAATTTTATTGGAAATCTATCTTATTTATCTACAACTTTCATGTTTTGAGTTTTGTTAAAATCATTTTGGAAGATTGTCCAAAATTTCCCCGAAATGTGTCTAGTGTTTTGAGTTTCCGACATTGACACATATCGGTAGCATGGGCATACCGTTTTATGGAAAACTCCAATTGAGGTGAGATTTTCGGCTTTAGAAATCCAAGATCAAGGGCTAGACCTCTAATGTTTACAACTCTTCCAAATTCCGAATGGAAAATAGAGTTTCAGAGCGATCAAGAAGACCCATTTGCACAGGTCATGCGCGCCCGCGCCTAGAAGTGGAGCGGCCGCGCCTTGCCTTCAAAATTCATGATTTTTTTATGTTATTTTAGGGTTTTAAATTCATGGTTATGATCTTTTAAGTCTTCTAAAATATATTTAAGAGTTTATATACAAAAAAGTTTCAAGTTTTAAGTCAAGAACGAAAAGAACGACTTACGTGGATCGATTACGTTATGTGATGCATGTACATGTCTAAGTTTCATTCATGAAACCTATGTTCAATATGAAAGTATGATTTTTATCATCTATGACAAGCATGAAGTTATTGAGTAAAGTTTTATGTTCATGAAACGAAAGTTAATGAAGGAAATTACGATGATATGATGATGCTTCATAATGAAATGAAATGTTATGATGATACGATGATATGATGATGAAATGAAAGATGATGAAGCATGAATGAATGATGTTAAGATGAAGCATGATATGATATGTTGATGCATGAAAATATTTTGATGTTTTATGTGTCTTTGTGGTGGCAATACGGGACTGGTACTCCGGTTTGAGCTCCAGAGGGACTTTTCCAAATATGGCTCAATGTACGGGTTTGGTACTCCGGGATGAGCTCCGGAGGGGCCTCCGAAAATGAATGAACGAATTTTATGAGGCGTAATGCCATATGGCTCAATGTACGGGTTAGGTACTCCGGGATGAGCTCCGGAGGGGCCTCCGAAAAGAAAGAAAATTCTTGTTGATCAACAGAAACTACGAATGTGCCCATTATGATGGTTGCCACAATTTCACATAATTCATCACCGCAAAATGATAAGTTTTAATGTTATGTTTATGTTTTATGTCCACGATTTGAGGTTGTCCAAGTTGCATGATTTTAATTAGATGTTAGTGCAAATGTTTATTTAAGAATGAAATGGTAAAGTTTTGAGGAATTGCATGAAATCTATTTTCAAGATTTAAAGTTAAGTAAGTTGATGTCTATGTTTAAGTTTCTTGCATCTTTTAAGAGTTTTGAAGTTCATGTTTAAGATTTTAAGTTTAAAGTTTCATGATGTTTACGTTAAAGTTCTTCAAATTCAAGGTATCATGTTATGTATGTTCAAGTCATTAATTAAATTATTTTGAAGCTATAATGATATTGACATAAATATTTTAATCTTGTTGAGTCCTTTGGACTCACTATACTTGAATGGTGCAGATGGTTTAGCAGGTTTGATTTAAAAAGCTTTGGTAGCACGGCTGAAGAGTCCAAGAGACGAAGACATTACATGACACAACAGTTCAGAAGCTCTGATGTTTCTTTAAAAAGAAAATATTTACCTATGTTTATTTATTTTATGTTGTTACAATATTTTATGTACGATGTTTTAAAGTAATGATTTTATTATTTTCATTGTCAGTCTTTTAAAGATGAGTTTTGAGGATTTCAAGTGTTTTGTCTTTTAAATGTTCATTTTAATTTGATATTTGTTATGGAAGTTCCTCGATTATTTTAAATGTATTTGATGTAGTAATTTGTTTATACTTTATAGTAACTCACATTCCCTTATCTCATTTAAATATTAGTAGTAGGTTTTGACATGTCGTATTTTAGAAGGTATTTGTTATAGGGTTGCATCGTTATTTCTTTGACTTCGTGAACATTCAATCACGAGTTTTATTGTTATAAATTTATATTTTAAACTCTTTTGGAGTTAGTCTGATGCACTCCCTGTATTATTTTAAGTAAAGAAAAATTTTCTCACTCTTTTTCCGCAACTCTTTTATTAAATATTTTAAAATACGGGACGTCACAGTTGGTATCAGAGCGGTTGGCTCTGGGTGATAGTTCGTGCATGAAATTTTGCCAAGGACTCGAATGCTCCTACCTCCATGACTGTAAGTTCTATGTTTAAAATTTTTGATTTGTGATCTCTCTTATGGTTATGATCATGCTTGAATTTTTAACAGAAAATTTTCCTATGTTGGATGGATTTTTGGATTGAAATTGTAATGAGTCTTACTTGATTAAGAGTATTTTGGGGAAGTAATGATTTGTTTTTCCAAAATATCAATTGAGATTGGTATTACTTTTCATTTGGGTTAATAAGAAGATTTTATTTTTCTAAACTAACTGATCATTTTTATATTGAAGTCGGTATATATACTTGGGATACTGTTGTTTGGATTAAAAGATTTCGTAAGGGCACATGATTTGTTGATGAAAATTTTCTTCTTGGCCATTACAGTTAAGATTATTCTCTGAGGAAGTTATACTTTCACCATGAGGAATGTAAGATGATAATTGATTTTCCGTTGGAATACTCTTGTTGTATAGAATAGGTTCGGTGACAAATAATGTTCTCGGTGATTGTTTCTTTGTACTATAAGAATAATGATTAAAGATTAAGCTGTGACACGAAAATTTGTTGATATGTAAAATTACTTTTGGAGTATTACAAGGTTATGTTTGTTGAAACAAGCTTATTTTCAAGATTAATAGTTTGAATGCTAAGTTTGAACGGATGAAATTGAGAATTTGGTTGAGTTTAGTAAATTTGTATCTTTATGACAATACAATATAAGGGAAGAACAACGAGTACAAGCAAATTCAAGAATAGAGAAAAAACTTGGGGTGGATATTCACCGGTAAATACAAGGTACATGAGAAGGATAATCATGATGGTTTCAATGAATAACATTAAAAATGTCATCTTCTTATTCTTCGAGATCTTGGAGAAATACCTTGTGTGCGAAAGAGTAAGTTGAGTGTGATTGAAATTTGTTTTTGTGATCATATTTATAAGGCGAAAGAAGAAGAAAACAAGTCGTTTTGTTACCGTTTTCTTTGACCTTTAGCTAGCGTTTGAGTAGAAATCACGTGTCTGAAGATATTGTGGATTTTGGTGATCAGAATTAAGTCGTAAAGCAGATTTTTAGCCGATTCGAAGAGATATGTTTTGATCCGATAAGACTAAAAATTGCAAATAAGAATGATGTAATATTTTGTTTACCAGAGTGCGCAGCGGATGTATGATTCATGAGACAATGAATTTGGGAAATTGAAATGTAAATATGGGATTGTATGGATTAACTTGAGGAAAACTTATGTTTTTAGAGATTGATCAGTCGAATTTCGAGGACGAAATTTTTTTTAAGGAGGGTAGATTGTAATATCCAGAAAATTCATAAATCTATTCATGATTTATTAAAAGAATTTTAAATGAGTTTTAAGTTATTTTATTTTATTTTATCAAGATTTAAGACTTATTCTTAATTAAATGATTTCATGTGTTGTGTTAAATGATTTTTAAGTTATTTCGTTTTATTATTTATGATTTAAAAAAGTAATATTGATTAAATGATTTTATATTCTTAAATTGTTTTAAATTATTATTATGCATATGATTTCATGAATTATGTCTATATTATTTTAACGATTTTGATTGAGTTGATGGTTTCAGGTCGAGTTTGATTTTGGACTCACGGGACGAGGCTAACCTACTCACGAAGTGTTAGAAAATAATTCTACGAGTATTTTGAGTATAATATTGGTATCATTTTATTGTATTCATCCGGAGAAGAAAATTTTATTAGTCTGAGTTGGGATGTGCTTGACAGACTACGTTTTATGTAGTCAACACATGCGTCGTATTAACTCCCCCTCTTTCACACTTATCTACTCCTCTACCCCATCTTTAATTTCAATTCCCCACTCCTTTAATGTGTTGTATCCTCTCCCTCATTGCTTCATTCCTCTTTGCACGTCACTTTTCCCCTTCCTTTCCACTCCTTTGGTTCTTCATTTTGTTCATCTATTCTTTCATCCGAGGTAAGTCCAAGATTTCGAATTCCGGTTGTGCTAAGGTTAACTCGTTGCCAAGACTCCGGACCAACTCCATCTTCGGTTAAGGCAAGTATTTTAAAGGTTTTGAAACCACCATTCAAGATATAATTATTTTGATATGAAAAGATGTATTTTGAGATATGTATGCATGATTTTCAAGAATTTCAAGAGCATGAAGTTTTGATTTTAAGGGTTTGAAGAGCATATTATGTGATAGTATGAAATCGTTAAGTGTACGTCGTTCTTGACATGTTCTTGAATTTGATTCAAGAGATACATGTTTCTTTTAAGTTTTTATATGTTTTTGAAGTTTCAAGGGATATTTTATTTAAATTATATAGTTAGAGTAGTAGAAAATACCATATTTTGAAGTATTGAGTTAGTTTAAGTTAAAGCTTTGAAATGTTGCATGTGCTGGAATGTCACAGATTACCGACACTCATTACGATTTTGAAGATAAAAATTAGTGTACTGATTCAAATGATATGAGGTCAATTTTATTGGTAATATATCTTATTTATCTACAACTTTCATGTTTTGAGTTTTTTTAAAATCATTTTGGAAGATTGTCCAAAATTGACCCGAAGTGTGTCTAGTGTTTTGAATTTCCGACATTGATACATATCGGTAGAAGGGGCATGCCTTTTTACTGAAAACTCCAAGGGAGGTGAGGTTTTCGGCTTTAGAAAGCCAAGATCAAGGACTAGACCTTTCATGTTTACAACGCTTCCAAATTCCGAATGAACAATAGAGTTTCAGAGTGATAAAGAAGACCTATTTGCGCAGGTCATGCGCGCCCGCGCCTAGAAGTGGAGCGGTCGCACCTTGCCTTTGAAATTCATGATTTGTTTATGTTATTTTAGGGTCCTAAATTCATGTTTATGATCTTTTAAGGCTTCTAAAATATATTTTAGAGTTTCTATGAAAAAAGTTTCAAGTTTTAAATCAAGAACGAAAAGAACAACTTACGTGGATCGATTATGTTATGTGATGCATGTACATGTCTAAGTTTCATTCATGAAACCTATGTTCAATATGAAAGTATGATTTTTATCATCTATGACAAGCATGAAGTTATTGAGTAAAGTTTTATGTTCATGAAACGAAAGTTTATGAAGGAAATTACGATGATATGATGATGCTTCATAATGAAATGATATGTTATGATGATACGATGATATGATGATGAAATGAAAGATGATGATGCATGAATGAATGATGTTAAGATGAAGCATGATATGATATGTTGATGCATGAAAATATTTTGATGTTTTATGTGTTTTTGTGGTGGCAATACGGGACTGGTACTCCAGTTTGGGCTCCGGAGGGACCTTTCCAAATATGGCTCAATGTACGGGTTAGGTACTCCGGGATGAGCTCTGGATGGGCCTCCGAAAATGAATGAACGAATTTTATGAGGCGTAATGCCATATGGCTCAATGTACGGGTTAGGTACTCCAGGATGAGCTCCGGAGGGGCCTCCGAGAAGAAAGAAAATTCTTGTTGATCAACAGGAACTACGAATGTGCCCATTATGACGGTTGCCACAGTTTCACATAATTCATCACCCCAAAATGATAAGTTTTTATGTTATGTTCATGGTTTATGTTCACGATTTGATGTTGTCCAAGTTGCATGATTTTAATTAGATGTTAGTGCAAATGTTTATTTAAGACTGAAATGGTAAATTTTTTAGGAAATGCATGAAGTCTATTTTCAAGATTTAAAGTTAAGTAAGTTGATGTCTATGTTTAAGTTTCTTGCATCTTTTAAGATTTTGAAGTTCGTGTTTAAGATTTTAAGTTTAAAGTTCCATGATGTTTACATTAAAGTTCTTCAAGTTCAAGGTATCATGTTATGTATGTTCAAGTCATTATGTTTAAATTATTTTGAAGCTATAATGATATTGACATGAATATTTTAATCTTGCTGAGTCCTTTAGACTCACTATACTTGAATGGTGCAGATGGTTTAGCAGTTTTGATTTAAAAAGCTTTGGTAGCACGGCTGAAGAGTCCAAGAGGCAAAGACATTGCATGACACAATAGTTTAGAAGCTCTGTTGTTTCTTTAAAAAGAACATATTTACCTATGTTTATTTATGTTATGTTGTTACAATATTTTATGTACGATGTTTAAAAGTAATGATTTTATTATTTTCATTGTTAGTTTTTTAAAGATGAGTTTTGAGGATTTCAAGTGTTTTGTCTTTTAAATGTTCATTTTAGTTTGATATTTGTTATGGAAGTTCCTCGATTATTTTAATTGTATTTGATGTAGTAGTTTGTTTATACTTTATAGTAACTCACATTCCCTTATCTCATTTAAATATTAGTAGTATGTTTTGACGTGTCGTATTTTAGAAGGTATTTGTTGTAGGGTTGCATCGTTATTTCTTTGACTTCGTGAACGTTCCGTCACGAGTTTTATTGTTATAAATTTATATTTTAAACTCTTTTGGAGTTAGTGTAATGCACTCCCTGTATTATTTTAAGTAAAGAAAAATTTTCTCACTCTTTTTCCGCAACTCTTTTAATAAATGTTTTAAAATATGGGACGTCACAGAGAGAGAGAGAGAGAGAGAGAGAGAGAGAGAGAGAGAGAGAGAGAGAGAGAGAGAGAGTTTTGATATGATGTCTACTTAGCACTATTGAGGTGTATAAAGATGTGATAAATTATAGGTCCAATAGAATAGTACAACATCATTGGTGGGCATGGTAGTGGGCATGATAGGTGGGCACTTGAAAGAAACTCTATATATATTAGATCAGAATGCACAATTAGAGGAGATCAAGAAATTGAAAGAAGAGATGGAGCTCTTGAAGAAGAAGCAGTCCGGATACCTAGCTACTCCAGTCCGAAATATTCCCTTCTCTGCTGAAATACTGGAGTCCAAACTTCCCAAAAACTTTAAATTCCTGCATGTCGAGGAGTATGATGGAAAAGGGGATCCGGAAGAGAACCTGTCCCGTTTCGAGAATGTTGCGTTGTTACATAAGTATTCTGATTCGATCAAGTGTCGGGTCTTCCTCAATACCTTGATATGTTCAGCGCAGCAATGGTTCAACCTCCTACGTCCAGAAGATATAAAGGAGTTCAAAGATTTCAGCAAAGCCTTCTTACACCATTTTTCTAGTAGCAAAAAACATCCTACAACTACTCTCAGCCTTTTCGCTATCAAACAACAAAGGCAAGAAGATTTGCGAGTATATATTCGTCGATTTAGTGCTTTGGCGCTTGAAGTACCTACTGCTACCACTGATCTGCTCATCAGTGCTTTCACCCAAGGACTTACTACAAGGGATTTTCTTAAATATCTGATCAAAAAACCGTCGTCTTCATACGATGAACTACTTGCTCGGGCCGAAAAATATGTGAATTTATAGGAAATACAAGTTTTCCGGTTGAATAGTGGGGTGGACAGGCCACCAAGTCCGAAGAGCACCAGGATCCCTAATACACCTTGGAAGATGGGACCATCTCCCCGACCCAAACTCCTAGGACAATTCACATCCTTCACCCCTCTAAGGATGGGTAAAACTCAGGCCATGCGAATATGTGAAGAAAAAAAACTTCTACAGAGACCTCCATGGAGTGAACAGGGGCCTCGCAGACCAAAATCTGATAAGTATTATGACTTTCACAATGAGTATGGGCACAATACTAATGATTGTCATCAGCTGGAGCAAGAGATTGAGAGAATAATTCAACAGGATCCAGGGATGAAGGATAGGCTGGCACGACAAAAAGGAGGATATCCCTCGAATAAGAGGAGCCGCAAAGGCCCCGATCATTATGCATCAAGACCCCGACCTGGGCCATCACAGGGAAATTTCCAACGTCCGAATCAAAATCAACCTGAGAATAACCAAGGACCACCCTCTCCCACAAAAGGCGTTATCAACATGATATCAGGGGGACCAACTGATGGAGATTCCAATAGGGCAAGGAAGTCAAGCAGTCGGAAATTGAGCAACATGGTGATAGCCGACCAGGTGGTTAGGACAGGCCCGACCCTTTCCTTTGGCCCAAATGTTCTTAAAGGCTTGTCAGATACTACTCACTATGGCGCACTGGTTATTCGAGTCAATGTACTATTCAAGGAGACCATAAATCAGATGGATTTGGGAGAGTATAAGGTAGAACTAGTAGTGAAGTCGTTGTTCGGATTCACGGGTCATGCCATCCGGCCTACTGGATTGATCAATTTTCCGCTCACTTTGGGCAAGGACCGTACAAGCAAAACACGGATCATCAACTTTATTATCGTTGATGCACCATCCACGTATAACGTTATCCTGGGAAGACCATCCATGACTACCTTCATGGCCGTGGACTCAGCACTATATCAAAAGATCAAATTTCTTGTGGGTAATGAAGTTGGCGAGGTTGAAGGAGATCAGAAGATTTCCCGAAAGTGCTATGTAGAGGAGGTACAGATAGAACAAAAAGCAGTCAAAGTTAGCCATGATGACCGACCTGGGCCTAGAGATTGGGAAGAAATAAATTTGTTGGAAGAAAACACCCCTGTTACGGCTGAAGAAAAATATGAAGAGGTCATGATTTGCCCCCCAACTGGGTCGGCCAGCGTGGCTCGGATGCTAGAAGCCACTCTTAAAAAGCAGTTAATACAGTTTTTGATGGAGAACAAAGACACCTTCGCATGGTTTGTATCCGATATCTTGGGAGTACGGAGAGAATTAATGGAGCATAAGCTGAATGTTATACGGGACCATCGCCTTATTATTCAGAAAAAATGACACTTTGGGCCCGAAAAAGATGTTGTGATTCAGGGACAAGTTGAGGAACTTTTGAAGGCTGGACACATTCAAGAAGTATACTTCCCGACCTGGTTATCAAATGTGGTCTTGAAACCCAAGTCCTCGGGTAAGTGGCGCATGTGAGTATACTTTCGTGATCTAAATAAGGCTTGTCCAAAGGATTGCTATTCCTTGCCCCGAATAGATCAGATGGTGGATTCTACATCTGGGCATGAGTTATTGTGTTTTCTAGATGCTTATCAGGGGTACCACCAAATTCCCCTAGCCAAGCAAGATCGGGATAAAGTGAGTTTTGTGTAGTAGCCCGTATCCAAAACTAACGATTAATGAGTAATTAATCGTATATTCATGTTGATATTAAGTAAAACATGATTAAGGAAATTCCAGATGAATTAACGGAGTTCAGAAATGGATTCAGGACACTCAAAAATGGTGGATATGGTTCGGCATGTTCGGACGGTCCGAAGTGGGTTCGGACAATCCGAACACATGCGGCCAGCTGTCCCAAAATAATACGTCATTGGTGACGTCATCCGGGAGATGTTCGGATGATCCGAAGAGCCAGTTCGGACGACCCGAACAGTGTATTGGACAAGTGTATGGTTGCATGCGATTGGTTGGATGTGTGGCGGAGATCGGACGATCCGATGAGACGATCAGACGGCCCGAAGCAGTTCGGACGATCCGAAGTCAGGATCGGACGATCCAAACGTGCTCTATAAATATGAGGTCCGAGCTCCTCATTTGGTGCGAATTCCGAGTTCCTCTCTTTTGCCCACGTGGCTCTATTTTAGTGCTTTGGGTACTCTTATTTAGAGTTGGAGTAGGGAACATATTTTTAGTATAGTAAGACAGTGTCTGACACAGTAACAGAGCAGTGCTCGTGTAGCGGAACAGTACTCGAGGCTGTGGAGCTGCAGCAGGGGTGTGCCCCTAGTTGCAGGATAGTCGTCATCAGTGGGCTGACCACGGACGCAGGTATAGATATGGTCTCCTTAAATTATTTAGGAGTATGCAATAGCTTAGTTAAGGCTTTTAGAGCTTATTGAATGATGCATGGGTATTTGCATTGTAGACTTGATGATAGGCTTGGAACCTAGAGTGGGACTACTAGGACTGCCTTAGAAAGGTACGTAAGTACTGACTGAGATTTCCAGCGGATATGCATGCTTATATGTTGCATTTATGTGTTTGCATGTTATTATTGTTATGCGGCATGTGCATATCATCTTGTGCCTGTACATCTGTATATCTTTCGAGATGAGCCAGTTAGGGTTGCTCAGCCCTGTTAGGACGTTTGATATCGAGTAACCTTAGGTACGGATACCTCGAGGACTCCGTGGTCCGCGTCCGTGATTCGGGAATGAGTGGTCGCACACAGTGGTTAGCTAACCCGATGTGACGAGCTTATATCCCAGGCGCCAGTCTGAGCAGTTCGTATACAGTTATCCCAGATATGGATACCCTGTCATTTGCATGCATCATATTTGTATGTTTATCCGTGCTTTCGTATTGAGCTTAGAGCTCACGTCCAGTCTTTTCTGTATATCTGGACACCCTATTCAACGGGGCAGGTGTAGGTGCAGGATTGAGCACCAGGAGCCTGGAGTAGCCAGTGACCTTGAAGACAGCAGGATTAGCTGTAGGTTTCTATTTATTCGATTGGGTTGTATATTCGAGGTTGTTTAGCCGGTTGTATTCCGCCGGTCATTTTTTGTATTTAAGTCTTCCGCAGCGATTTTATTTAATGCATGCTTAATTATGCTCTTAACTCTAATTAGGTAGTGGATCCGGGTCGGGTCTCTAAATTTATTGGTATCAGAGCTGCATGCAAGGGACTTAGGAAATTGATAATAATACTTCTTGATTATCCTTGTAGGATTGATTGAGGCCTAGCGAAAGAAGATTTGGTTCTTCATTGCCGAGGTTTGCGGCATAAGTCTTTACTATAAGGAATGCAGCAGTGATGAGAACACCAGTAGTAGCATATCGATAGATAGACTGACTGCTGTGGACAGTTCATCATTCGATGCATTGAAATGCTGATCGAAGAATATATGGATTCCAACCAGGGAAGATTGGAAGAGAATATCGAGTATATCGCGTCAGATACCTCTGATGGCTTTTTGGAACGAATGGTGTTTAGTAATCCATGTAGTTTCAGTCCGAAGAGATTCTTCATTCATAGTTGGAGAGATTGTCAGATAGACCTTTACCAGGGAATGCTTCGAGTGCCTAAAGCATGACCAGTTTCTAGCGTAAGGTCTGTAAACTCGTGTAGAACATCGTTTTACCGGTATTCTTGTATCGATTCTTTTGGTAGGCATACGGGAAACTTCATGTTCAAAAGCATGATTTGGGTACAAGAAGAACGCTGATGGTAGATCGTGAGCAGAAGAAGTCGACTGACATGCACTGACGCAGAGCATAGCTGGTTAGCTATCACGTGCCATTTCTCCGGAGTTCTTCACTGGAGGACATGTAGAGAGACTTGGACGGGAGTATGCTTGTATCGATGCGTGTGTCGATTGGAAACTTCATGCTCAAGGGACGAAGACAGGATTCGATGATTTTAAATACTGTATTGTTGTAGTTGTAAACAATATTTCAGTTGTAATGAATCATCAGAATTTGGTTGTATCATTTCAAGTTATTGGATGTACATTTTGTTGTATTTTGAATACTGTATGTATTACATGGGATTGTAATAAAGGAAATTGTACATAACTTGAAGTAATGATACATGTTTTACTTATTCAAATATTCGTGTTTGATTACAAGTAATTTTACTAAGTTTGGCTTGGAATTAGTTGATTGGTGATCAACTATGTTAACTCATGGATTTTGGGTAAGCCAGCGGTAACGAATTGACATGGGGTTAGTCTATGTGTCTTCCTAGGGCTGACCTAATTAGTCATTTGACTGGGTTAGTGCCATTGATGAGGTAATTCATCTGGGGGCATGGAAATATTGATCTTGTTTGGAATTTTGAGTTTTTGTTCTAAGTTGTTTCCTTAGGACAGTAGTCTGATTGACCTTCATAGGTTGAGACTTTGTGATGATGGGATTTCATCGGGATACCAAGTCGAGTATATGCCGAGAGTTGTGGACTATGACCATGACTAGACATGATGGAGCGCGACCCTATGCCAGTGTTACTCTGGGAGTCTTTCGTACTTCGGAGAATGCCTGGAATCCTTCGTGCTTCAGGATTTGGCGGTGGGAAGGCTACTTAGTCTAGAGTTTTGGTAACAGTCACGATGGGGCATGACATTGGATTTGATGCCTGGTTAGGTATCGGCGGTTTAGATATCGTCTAACTGTTGTCAGAGATATTGGTTTGCAGTTTTGTCATAAGGACCAGTCTTAGAGGGATTTTCCTTGACAAGTGCGTACTCTGAGCAGATAGTTCTAGCCTATTGGAGACTGCTATACTAGTGGATCTAGTCGGGGTTTGGATGCTCTTGTGATAGGGGCTATCCAGGAGATGGGTTTGTGAAATTCCTGAAACATTTGTCTCGGGGATGAGTAGTTTTCAGCATTGATGGTTTCCTTCAGTGATAGATTATATCTGATGCTAAGGATTATACATGACTATTTGAGGCGTGAGGATAGCGTGATTTATGCCAGTGTACACTTGGTGGTGATTTCAGGTGGGACACCACGGCAAGTAACCTCAGTTTCGATTTGTTGCAGTCTTAGCAAGAGATATAGTTATCAGGAGCATGTTCAACGATAGTTGAAATCTTTCGGACTTGTATTGCGGCTTGGGTTGAACAAGTCCTTATGATCATCTTGAATGAATATAGACAGTGGATAGTATGTTTAGACTGGTGCAGGTTTACCACTAGTGACTACTTGTAACTGTTGTCTGACTTTGTCAAAGATGAGTGATTGAATCAGCTGTGATTCTTTTGATTCCAAGTATTTGGGATCTACGGACGTGTGGCAGTGAGATCATCGATATTGATCGAGCCCTGAGAGTTTCATTGATCAGTGATTGTCTGATTAGGGTTGATATCGTCAGGCATGGCCAGAGCTACAGTATATCGATTTGATTGATCAGATTATTCCAATCGGTATAGATGGGATATAGTGAATCAAGAAGTACTGGAATGGTACTTTAAGTATGGTATGCTTTGATATAACGATTCAAGTGCATTGAGGAAATTCTTTAGTCGCTAAGGGATCTCCAGGAATGCGGGAATCGAGACTTTTGGATTCTGCGGATCACGAAAGTGGTCATTAGTTGGCTCTTGTGATCGTAGTTGTTGGTAACGTTGCTTTGGCTACCAGTGACGGATTTTAATCTGAGCATTGCTTGGTGTTAGCAATTATTGATCCAGTTTGAGGAAATAGGATTCAGTGATTGTCCCAGGACTGTCAGTGGACAAATTTTGGGGACTGTGGGTCAGAGTGTTTTGCTTGGGGTGCTTCCAATATATGTCTCAAGAGTTGTTCTTGAGAGGCGATTCGACAAGTGCTTATGGATTTCAATGAGCATTAGCAAGTTAGCATTAGTCATTTCATGGGATGAGACAGCAGCTGAGACTTGTTTTTCTGAGTCTGGCAGGGTTGTTGTCACTGATATCCTAGTGCGTTCTGATATGCTGTGTCATTGAGAGGTTGAGATAGCAGGATTGCCGCTAGTATTGATAGATTCTGTGCGGGATCATGGTGAATCAATTTGGTTATCCCCGCTAGGGAGCCAAGGATTTGTTGGAAAACGGTGATCAGATCAATCAGAATTGATACCCGGTGCAGCGGAAGTTTAAAAATTTTATATGGAACGATTCCATAATGGGTATCAAAACTTTACGATTAAATTGTGCGTGTAAAAATTAAATCACAATTAAATTTTTACCTCCAATCTCGAATCGAGATTATGGACACCAACAGATTACTCTGCTCTTGTTGTATATCTCAGGAACTGATGGACGAACAATTTTTCAATCAGGTCCACGAACGGAAATTTAATCCCTCTGATAGATTGCATTAGAAAATATATCAGAAGTTTCTATGAAGAGAATTAACGAATTTGATCCGTTAAACCAGACTGCAAATTCAAAATTCACAGGCTGGAATTTTCGAGCAGAGAGGGAGAGGGGGGCGGCCACTTAGAGAGAAAAACAGCTAGGGTTTTCGAAAATTGTGACCTCTGTTTTTTAATTTCTGTACTGCAATAACTTATTTATAATGTGGGCTGCTAACAGCTTAGGGCCCATTAGTCATAAGTTCAAGCCTGACAAGCAAAGTTCGCATGTTCAGAAATTAATATAAAATTCATCGTGACTCAGATTGATAAACCAATTTCACCAATGTGCACAGAAACCATTTCTGCACCTTTTATAATCAAGATAAATTTTCTGAATCCGAATTCAGTGATTTCCAAAAATGCCCATCCCTATGTCATTTTAGGAAATCTTACTTCTCTACTCTTAAATAAGAAGTCCCACTTCTTTGTTCATTAAATTTAACTCTTTAAATTTAACTATCTCAACGGGGATTAAAAATCCATTACTTGTGTGACCCTCAATGGTTCAGGGATACAGCTAGCCGTGGGCTCACAACTCCTTGTGACTCAGAACAACAATTTCCGACTTGCCCATCGAATCATAGTAAGAGCGCCTAGCAACATCACCCCATGATTCCCTAGGTATCACTGATAATGCCTGCAAGAACCAATAGATTTTGGTTAGCGTACAGTACGGTCCCTTCATCCATATATCCCGATCGAATCAACAACCATTGGTAAATCGAGAGTCGTTCGAGATTCGATAACTATGCAATGCATCTTGAAGATCAAATAGTGACATCGCATGTGCTACTAAGAAACCATTTCTTAAAACACATCATGTACTCTGGCCAGAGATTCGTCACACTAATATCTCCTCAGATTGCATAGAATATCCACACTCGCAAGTATGTGGTGAATCCTTGACAACAAAGCATCGACTCCTATATGTGTCGTAACTGTACCCAATCCCGACACCTGATGACCCCAATAGAGTCGGTAAATGAGTCAAAGCACAGTACTAGCATATAGAGTCTCAATGATGTTTCAAGTAGTAAGGACTAATGGTGTACAACCAAAACCGCGGACTTCATCCACTCGATAAGTGATAACCACTTGGAAAGTCCGGATAGGGTAATTCGATCATTCATCGTATGAATATCCATTTGCATGCTTTGAACATCTCTATGTTCCATACCAATAAAACGTGGTACTCGGCATCGCAAATGCTAGTCTCAATCTCGAGCGATCCTTATCCTTATTAACGGACGGCTCAATCGACTAGGAACTGTTTAGAATATACAGTGACTATAAGATGTGTTTCATGATAGTCATCCCCATGTACTACAACATCTTACATACACTATAGTATATTCAAGGTCTTTATCAAAACAAAAATAGTATATTACAATATAACAATATGAAGAAAGATAAAGTCATTGCCATTAATAAAAGTGTAAATTATATTAAACAAAAGATTGTTTATACAAAGAGTCATCAAAGCCCTTAGCCACAAGTTGGCTCACTGGGCACCCACTCTTTCAATCTCCCACTTGCCCTAAAGCCAACTAGTCATACTACGTAGACCCATTGCTTCGCGATGTTTGTCAAATAATGGTCCTGGCAAGGGCTTAGTAAGTGGATAGCGATATTGTCTGCAGAGGCCACTCTCTCGACAGTGATGTCTCCTCTTTCCACGATCTCCCGGATGATGTGGTATTTCCTCAGTACGTGTTTGGATCTTTGATGAGACCTTGGTTCCTTTGCCTGAGCAACGGCACCCGTGTTGTCACAGTACACCGGGACTGGACCAACAACTTCAGGAATGACGCCCAACTCTTGGACGAAATTCCTCATCCAAACGGCCTCTTTAGCAGCAGCTGATGCCGCAATGTATTCTGCCTCAGTGGTGGAATCCACTGTGGTGTCCTGCTTGGAACTCTTCCAAGAGACAGCACCGCCATTGAGCATGAACACAAATCCAGAGGTTGACTTCGAGTCATCCACGTCACTTTGGAAGCTAGAGTCGGTATAGCCTTCCAATTTCAGTTCTCTTCCTCCATATACCATGAACATATTCTTAGTCCTTCGTAAGTACTTAAGAATGTCCTTCACGGCTTTCCAATGCATTTGACCGGGATTAGCTTGATATCTGCTCGTGACACTCAGAGCAAATGCTACATCCGGTCTGGTAGATATCATCCCATACATGATACTACCTATGGCTGACGCATATGATACATGTGTCATTTTCTCAATCTCTTCATCAGTCTTGGGACACATGGACTTGGATAGAGAAACTCCATGACACATAGGTAGATGTCCTCTCTTGGACCCATCCATTGAAAACCTTTTCAATATGGTTTCGATGTAAGTTGATTGAGTGAGTCCTATCATTCTCTTAGATCTATCTCTATAGATCTGTATCCCTAGAATATAGGATGCCTCACCCAAATCCTTCATCGAGAATCTACCTGATAACCATATCTTGGTTGACTGCAACATCCCTACATCATTCCCAATGAGTAGGATGTCATCAACATAATGTACTAAGAATGTCACAGCATCCTTAACTACTTTCTTGTACACGCATGGTTCCTCCGGGTTCTTGATGAAACCAAAATCCTTTATTGTTTCATCAAATTTCTGGTTCCAACTTCTTGATGCTTGTTTGAGACCATAGATCGATCTCTGAAGCTTGCATACCTTATGCTCGCTTCCCATGGATGTGTATCCCTCAGGCTGCGTCATATAGATCTCTTCCTTAATATTTCCATTAAGAAATGCAGTCTTCACATCCATTTGCCATATCTCATAGTCATACCAAGCAGCTATGGCAATAAGGATTCTTATGGACTTGAACATTGCAACTGGTGAAAAGGTTTCATCATAGTCAACTCCTTGTCTTTGAGTATAATCTTTTGCCACCAATCGCGCCTAGTAGGTCAATACCTTACCATCAGGCCCAAGCTTTCTCTTGTAGATCCATTTACACCCTATTAGAACAATTCCATCGGGAGGATCTACTAAAGACCAAACTTGGTTTGTATGCATCGAATCTATTTCCGACTGCATAGCTTCAAGCCATAAATTTGAATCCGCATCAGAAATTGCTTCCTTGAAGTTTCTTGGATCACATCCAACATCGGGTTCATCTTGATCCCCTTCAAGAAGAAGACCATATCGAATAGGAGGTCTAGAAGTCCTCTCGGATCTTCTAGGTATAAGCGTGTCCATCATTGGTTCCTGAGGTATAGGATCATTATTTTGTATTTCGGGTTCTTCTCGAATTTCTTCGAGTTCCATCATCTCGCCTTTCTTATCCAATAAGAACTCCTTCTCCAAGAAGGTGGCATTCCTTGAAACAAACACCTTTGTTTCAGCAGGATGATAGAAATAATATCCGATTGAATTCTTCGGATACCCTACAAAATAACATAAGGTGGATCGACTATCCAACTTATCTCCCACTGTCTGCTTCACGTAAGCAGGACATCCCCAAATCCTCAAGTACGAATACTTAGGAGCTTTGCCATTCCATAACTCGTATGGTGTTTTGTCCACTGCTTTAGTGTGGACGTTGTTTAACAAAAATACCGCCGTTTCAAGCGCATAGCCCCAAAACAAAGGTGGAAGCTCAGTGAAGCTCATCATGGATCGAACCATGTCCAACAAAGTTCGATTACGACGCTCCGATACACCATTCAGCTGAGGTGTCATAGGAGGAGTCCACTGAGAGAGAATCCCATTCTCTTTCAGATAGTCCAAAAACTTGGTACTTAAGTATTCTCCACCTCGATCCGATCGAAGTGCTTTAATACTTTTACCTAGCTTGTTTTCTACTTCAGCCTTGAATTCTTTGAACTTTTCAAATGCTTCAGACTTATATTTCATTAAATATAAATACCCATACCTTGAATAATCATCAGTAAAGGTAATGAAGTAGGTGTGGCCAAATTGAGTACCAATTCTAAATGGACCACAAACATCTGTATGGATCAAATCCAACAGATTTTGACTACGCTCAGGTTTCCCCTTAAAAGGAGATTTAGTCATTTTTCCTTTCAGGCAGGACTCACAAGTAGGTAGAGAGTTAATATCAGACATATCAAACATGCCCTCTCCCACTAGCTTGTTCATCCTCCTTGAGGAAATATAACCTAGCCTAGCATGCCAAAGGTTTGCCGGGTTTTGACTATCAATTTTCTTTTTGTTCGTTGTTACCGGTTTATCAACATAATTTATTGGAACGTCTTTTAATTTTAAGTTATATAGATTGTTTTCAAGTTGTCCATTTCCAATCAAACATTCATTCTTGTAAATATTGCAAATTCCATTCACAAAATTGCAAGAAAAACCATCTCTTTCAAGCATAGAAACAGAAATAATGTTTTTAATCAAATCTGGAACAAATAAAACATCTCTCAAAAGTAACTTAAAATCGTTCTGCAAAATTAAACAAATATTTCCCATAGCTATGGATTTAACTCTGGAACCATTCCCGAGCCTTGACTGGGTCTCACCCATCCTTAGCCTATTACTTCTTGTCATCATTTGCAACTCATTGCAAATGTGAGATCTACATCTGGTATCCAATACCCAAGAAGTAGTATTAAGAAAAACATTTATTTCAATGTAAAACATACCCTTTGTAGTTCGCAACTGCTCGAGGTATTCCTTGCAGTTACGTTTCCAATGACCGGGTTTCTTGCAGTGATGGCAAACTTGTTTAGACTTGTCCAATTTTGCATGTAACATTTGGCCTTGAGATCATGGTCCAACCATTTCTCTAGTTTGGCCAACCTTTCGGCAGTTACATCAGCCGGGGCTGTTTTCGGAGAAGCCTTTTCTAACACTTAGAAAAAAATTTTCGAACTTAGGACAATCTTAACTTA
This sequence comes from Henckelia pumila, assembly GCF_033568475.1. NCBI lineage: Eukaryota > Viridiplantae > Streptophyta > Magnoliopsida > Lamiales > Gesneriaceae > Henckelia > Henckelia pumila. The sequence goes on from NC_133120.1 coordinate 143,427,328, forward strand.
TGGAATCATTCTGTATTGTTTGCGCCAGTAAGTTTGTTTTGTTCGAGAATTGAAACATGTGGATTACGAAGATTCATCATAATGATATACTGAGATGAAACAGACAATTATCAGTGATTGTTTAATTAATTTACTAAGACATAAAATAGGTTAAATTTATTTTATGAATCTCACTCCCACTATTTTAACGATTTCACTACCCTCTAGTGAAAACGGGAAACTATTTTCCTTAGTGGGAACATGGAGTCCAATTGACAAACTATGGTCCCGAATAATATCAGCCAACCATAATTTTCAAAAGGTAGAGCCCAATTGCTTCCAAAGCAACCTCCACGTTTTTACCTCATGTCCAATAAGGGCCCAATAATATGACGCCGTTTATTGTGACATGTCAAGATGACCCATCAATATTAAGTTGTGATGGACGGTCGCCATGTGGATCCCCCAATAATATGAGCCGATCCCATGGGAGTTCCACCCAACTTACAACATGTGTCGATCCAATGTACAGCTTTCCGACGAACGGGCCCCCCCAATAATATGAGCGGGACCGTATCCGCGGGTAGCATCTCATACATTGATCGTTTATGGAAGGTAGGAACATTTAAACAATATTTAAATTTCCTTTTAATCTTGATATCAATTTTAAATCATATTTAAAATGAGGGATTTTAATTTTAAAAATTTGTCTCATCATTTAAAATTTGTATGCTTGCGGGATTCATACAATTTAGTCTAAACATGCATACAACGATAATATCATATATTATATAGGATGATCGATTCCATTTCTAATCGACCCGTGGTTGCCAATCACGAGTCTAAGTCCAATTCTAGGTAATATGTAGGTATGCAATGCAATCCTATTACATTGAGCTTCCAATTTACATTTCTTCAGTCTTTATTGTCTGCTGGGCCCACCTCCGTCTTCAAATTTTCATCTCCCACTAAGTCTAATGTATTTACAATAAATAACTATGAGAAGTAGGGGATACATTTTAAGGGGTAGGAACGGGCCATAAACCAGGCCCACTTTTATTACATATGACAATTCATATTGGGCCATAAACCAGGCCCATTAATAAATCCAACAACAATAAAAACAAATGTAAATTCCTAACATACACCTACAAAATTGGTCATGGCAATCGATCATCCTTATCCAATAATAATTAATTCAAAATTAATTTATTGGATAACATGCAATGGCAATTTAAATTAAAAGGATAAAATCATATTCCATATATGAAATCTTATTTTACATACAAAATCATATTTTATCTTTTTATCAAATAAAATCATATTTTACATATAAAATCCAATTTTATACATAAAATCATATTTTAATCAATATTTCCATAAGATCATATCTTATCATCAATTGTACCAAAAATAATTAATTTCATAAAATCTGATTTAATGGATAAAATCTATAAATTTTCCAAAAATTCAAATTTATCCAAAAATCAATTTTAAAATTTTCGGACTCGAACAATTCAATCCGACGCCTCGTGGACCAATCAAAACAATTTTTGATCGGACCAAAAATAGAATTTTAACATATTAAAATTTTGATTTAAAAATAAAAATTAATTTTCCCGGGCCGCCCGGGACGCTCCCGGGCTGCCCGCGGCCCAAAAGGGGCTCGGGCCAGGCAGCCCGTCGCTGCCCCTAGGGCAGCGACGATCGCTGCCTTGGGCAGCGACCCTCGCTGCCCCCACCCCCCGGGCAGCGATCCAATCGATGCCCGTGTTTTGCCCGAAAAAAAAAATTTTATTTTAAAAAAATTTATTTTGTTTCAAAAACCGAGGCTTAAAAATTTTTGTACAATCGATTAATTTAATCGCTTGATCTGAGAAACCTGGCTTTGATACCACTGTTGGAAAACGGTGATCAGATCAATCAGAATTGATACCCGGTGCAGCGGAAGTTTAAAAGTTTTATATGGAACGATTCCATAATGGGTATCAAAACTTTACGATTAAATTGTGCGTGTAAAAATTAAATCACAATTAAATTTTTACCTCCAATCTCGAATCGAGATTATGGACACCAACAGATTACTCTGCTCTTGTTGTATATCCCAGGAACTGATGGACGAACAATTCTTCAATCAGGTCCACGAACGGAAATTTAATCCCTCTGATAGATTGCACTAGAAAATCTATCAGAAGTTTCTACGAAGAGAATTAACGAATTTGATCCGTTAAACCAGACTGCAAATTCAAAATTCACAGGCTGGAATTTTCGAGCAGAGAGGGAGAGGGGGGCGGCCACTTAGAGAGAAAAACAGCTAGGGTTTTCGAAAATTGTGACCTCTGTTTTTAATTTCTGTACTGCAATAACTTATTTATAATGTGGGCTGCTAACAGCTTAGGGCCCATTAGTCATAAGTTCAAGCCTGACAAGCAAAGCCCGCATGTTCAGAAATTAATATAAAATTCATCGTGACTCAGATTGATAAACCAATTTCACCAATGTGCACAGAAACCATTTCTGCACCTTTTAAAGTCAAGATAAATTTTCTGAATCCGAATTCAGTGATTTCCAAAAATGCCCATCCCTATGTCATTTTAGGAAATCTTACTCCTCTACTCTTAAATAAAAAGTCCCACTTCTTTGTTCATTAAATTTAACTCTTTAAATTTAACTATCTCAACGGGGATTAAAAATCCATTACTTGTGTGACCCTCAATGGTTCAGGGATACAGCTAGCCGTGGGCTCACAACTCCTTGTGACTCGGAACAACAATTTCCGACTTGCCCATCGAATCATGGTAAGAGCGCCTAGCAACATCGCCCCATGATTCCCTAGGTATCACTGATAGTGCCTGCAAGAACCAATAGATTTTGGTTAGCGTACAGTACGGTCCCTTCATCCATATATCCCGATCGAATCAACAACCATTGGTAAATCGAGAGTCGTTCGAGATTCGATAACTATGCAATGCATCTTGAAGATCAAATAGTGACATCGCATGTGCTACTAAAAAACCATTTCTTAAAACACATCTTGTACTCTGGCCAGAGATTCGTCACACTAATATCTCCTCAGATTGCATAGGATATCCACACTCGCAAGTATGTGGTGAATCCTTGACAACAAAGCATCGAATCCTATATGTGTCGTAACTGTACCCAATCCCGACACCTGATGACCACAATAGAGTCGGTAAACGAGTCAAAGCACAGTACTAGCATATAGAGTCTCAATGATGTTTCAAGTAGTAAGGACTAATGGTGTACAACCAAAACCGCGGACTTCATCCACTCGATAAGTGATAACCACTTGGAAAGTCCGGATAGGGTAATTCGATCATTTATCGTATGAATATCCATTTGCATGCTTTGAACATCTCTATGTTCCATACCAATGAAACGTGGTACTCGGCATCGCAAATGCTAGTCTCAATCTCGAGCGATCCTTATCCTTATTAACGGACGGCTCAATCGACTAGGAACTGTTTAGAATATACAGTGACTATAAGATGTGTTTCATGATAGTCATCCCCATGTACTACCACATCTTACAAACACTATAGTATATTCAAGGTCTTTATCAAAACAACAATAGTATATCACAATATAACAATATGAAGAAAGATAAAGTCATTGCCATTAATAAAAGTGTAAATTATATTAAACAAAAGATTGTTTATACAAAGAGTCATCAAAGCCAGTTAGGATTTGGTTATCTGGAACAGGATTAACCGGAATCATTTTCGTCGATACTATCTCTAGTTCCGATATAGAAGTAAGCATCTGATATAGACTACTGTTGAGGATGGTGTTGGTTCATCTGGGAGTTTCAACAGGATGATAGTGAATTTCGAGGCAACGACCTCGAAGGGTGCATTAAAACAAGAAATTGTGTACAAGGATTTTGTAGCAATTGGGTTTAATAAGCAGAGATTTTGTCATCTGTTTACTTAGTTGGTACTCTTTGGGAAACATTCATTGGGAAAAGTAAGTTTTGAAGGTACGTACTGTGACGCCAGGAATTGTCAGGATTTGGTGGTTATCCATGATAGGATGACTAAGATGATAAATTAGATACCATCTACGATAGCGAGATTCGGATCAAGGTTTATTGCAATCATTCTGAGGGTTTCAGATGGTTAGAGTCATGTGTAGTGGTGCGATTGCTCTGCGAGCTGGTGGCCGGTAGTTGCCATTTCTATTCGCATAAGGTACTATTTTGGAAGATACATTTTATCCTTCGTGATAAAAAAGTAACCCACACGAGTTCTTGAAAAAGGGATATCTAGGATTTGACCGAGAGTCGAATCTAGATCGATTTGTTTAGAGCTTTGCGATAACGTCAAGGGATGCGATGTTATCGTTACACTAGTGAGATACAATGAGTTGTATCTTGTTTTCTCAATGGGCAGCGATAGAGTTCGTGCATGTCTAGAGATATCTAATAACTAGTTACAATCTTAGCATGAGTGTCATCGCTAAGATCTATAGGCAGTGTGACTGATTCAATGGGTAATTTGGACCGAATGTGCCGTGTCGTTGCGGTTAACGATGGATAACTGACAGTAGTCAGTAGTGTGACACAATTTTAGCAAGGATTGGGGTTGTCGAAGGTTATTTGACCCAATGTTTTGAACCGAAACTATTAATGAATTGGACGAATGGTTTATACTATATTCCCAGGGTTTACTCTAGATTTCGAGGACGAAATCCTTTTAAGGTGGTGGGAATGTAGTAGCCCGTATCCAAAACTAACGATTAATGAGTAATTAATCGTATATTCATGTTGAGATTAAGTAAAACATGATTAAGGAAATTCCACATGAATTAACGGAGTCCAGAAATGGATCCAGGACACTAAAAAATGGTGGATATGGTTCGGCAGGTTCGGACGGTCCGAAGTGGGTTCGGACGATCCGAACATGGACGGAGCCAGGCTTCGGAGGCTCTGAAGACTTCGGACGGTCCGAAGTCGGTTCGGACGATCCGAACTCATGCGGCCAGTTGTCCCAAAATAATACGTCATTGGTGACGTCATCCGGGAGATGTTCGGATGATCCAAAGAGCCAGTTCGGACGACCCGAACAGTGTATTGGACAGGTGTATGGTTGCATGCGATTCGTTGGACGCATGGCAGAGATCGGACGATCCGATGAGACGATCGGACGTCCCGAAGCAGTTCGGACGATCCGAAGTCAGGATCGGATGATCCGAACGTGCTCTATAAATATGAGGTCCGAGCTCCTCATTTGGTGCGAATTCCGAGTTCTTATCCTTTGCCCACGTGGCTCTATTTTAGTGCTTTGGGTACTCTTATTTAGAGTTGGAGTAGGGAACATATTTTTAGTATAGTCAGACAGTGTCTGAAACAGTAACAGAGCAGTGCTCGGGTAGCGGAACAGTGCTCGAGGCTCTGGAGCTGTAGCAGGGGTGTGCCCCTAGTTGCAGGATAGTCGCCATCAGTGGGCTGACGACGAACGCATGTATAGCTATGGTCTCCTTAAATTATTTAGGAGTATGCAATAGCTTAGTTAAGGCTTTTAGAGCTTATTGAATGATGCATGGGTATTTGCATTGTAAACTTGATGATAGGCTTGGAACCTAGAGTGGGACTACTAGGACTGCCTTAGAAAGGTACGTAAGTACTGACTGAGATTGCCAGCGGATATGCATGCTTATATGTTGCATTTATGTGTTTGTATGTTATTATTGTTATGCGGCATGTGCATATCATCTTGTGCCTGTACATCTGTATATCTTTCGAGATGAGCTAGTTAGGGTTGCTCAGCCCTGTTAGGACGTTTGATATCGAGTACCCTTAGGTACTGATGCCTCGAGGACTCCGTGGTCCGCATCTGTGATTCGGGAATGAGTGGTCGCACGCAGTGGTTAGCTACCCCGATGTGACGAGCTTATATCCCAGGCACCAGTCTGAGCAGTTCGTATACAGTTATCCCAGATATGGATACCCTGTCATTTGCATGCATCATATTTGTATGTTTATCCGTGCTTTCGTATTGATCTTAGAGCTCACGTCCAGTCTTTTCTGTATATCTAGACACCCTATTCGACGGGGCAGGTGTAGGTGCAGGATTGAGCACCAGGAGCCTGGAGTAGCCAGTGACCTTGAAGACAGCAGGATTAGCTGTAGGTTTCTATTTAAATTCGATTGGGTTGTATATTCGAGGTTGTTTAGCCGGTTGTATTCCGCCGGTCTTTTTTTGTATTTAAGTCTTCCGCAGCGATTTTATTTAATGCATGCTTAATTATGCTCTTAACTCTGATTAGGTAGTGGATCCGGGTCGGGTCGCTACATTTATTCACCTCTACAGGAACTTATTGCTACATGGTCATGCCCTTTGGGCTCAAAAACGCTGGGGACACTTATCAAATATTAATGGACAAAGTTTTCAATCAACAGATAGGCAAAAACATCGAAGTATATGCGGATGATATTCTGGTCAAAACCCGAACAGCTAAACAACTTATTTCCGACCTAACCCAGACATTCCAGACATTGCGTGATTATTGATTAAAGTTAAACCCAAGAAAGTGTACATTTGGGGTTCAGACTGGGAAATTTCTAGGGTACATGGTCACCAGGAGAGGAATTGAAGCTAACCCGGAAAAAATTCGGGTCATTATCTCTATGGAGTTACCCAAGAACATTCAGGAGGTGCAAAGGTTGTCTGGAAGAATTTTTCCACTGGCTCGTTTCATATCGAGATAGGCAGATAAGAGTTTCATGTTCTTCAGAGCACTCAGAAAAACTAAAAACTTCGAGTGGGATGAACAGAGTGAAAAATCTTTTCAGGAGTTGAAGACATATTTAAAAGAGCTACCGGTGTTGAACAAGCCAGTACAAGGAGAAGAGGTCTTTGTGTATCTAGCTGTCACACCCCGAGCTGCTATCTCGGTCCTAGTCAGGAGGGAGGGGGTGAATCATCTACCTGTCTACTTTGTCAGTCATGCCTTGAAAGGAGCAGAGCTTAACTACATGACACAGGAAAAGTTAGCTCTAGCCCTCGTCATTACCGCCAGAAAACTAAGGCCTTATTTCCTGTCTCATCCGATCATTGTTCTTACCAACAGCACCTTGGGAAAAATCGCGGCTAACCTAGATGCATCGGGAAGATTGATCAAGTGGATTACAGAGTTAAGTGAGTATGACATAAAGTTTGATCCCCGTACTGCCATCAAAGCTCAAGCCCTAGCTGATTTCTTGGTAGAGACTGTTCAGTTAGAGCAAGAAGACCATTGAAAAATATTTGTAGATAGATCATCTTGTCAAACAGGAAGCGGGGTTGGAATTGTGATAATATCACCTTGGGGTGAGGAAACCAACATCTCAATAAGGTTGGATTTCCGAGCATCTAATAATGAAGCAGAATATGAAGCACTCTTGCTTGGACTGAAGGTTGCTCGGAATCTCGGTATACCCCGAGCTACCCTTTATTCAGATTCTTAGTTGTCCATACGATAGAGTAAGGGGAAGTTGGAAAACAAGAATAAAAAGATGATAAAATATGCTCAAACATTGGACAAAGCCAAGGAAGATTTTACCGAACTCACTATGGAATTGATCCCGAGGACTGAAAATACAAAAGCCGATCACTTGTGTAATGCCCCGTTTTTATCTTAAATGAGTTTATTTGAGTTAATCGGAGATTTCAGAGTTCAAGAGCCGACTTGATTTTGATCACGGTCTATTTTGCAAATTTTGGATTTTTTAGGGACTAAAACGCAAATATTGAAATTGTTATTATATCTAGCATGGGTTGACTATTCTTAGCACTTTATCTTCCTCCTCTAGCCGTGCTCCACCATTGAAGACGCCCTCTTGAATCTTCAAGCTTCCAGATTTCAATCCGAGCTCGATCCGTCCGTTGGAAATTATTTCTTAAGGCAGTTTAGCGATCACTACAGCGAGAGCTCCGTTATACCATAAGTATTTCTCCGATCAGACACATTTTTTTTTTTGGATGTTGTTAGAATCGTTCGAGATTCGAGTATGTTGTTCTTGACAGAGTTATGATCGTTTATTATCTGTCGGTTTTGAAATAGAGCGACGTTCGGAATTGTTATGATTTTTGGAAGCCATTTTTTAAAAAGAGGTTTTGAGATTTGTTGGAATTGCCTTGTTATTGTTGTATTAGCATTGATACGAGTTGATATCGATATTGAACTGCTGTCTGCGTTTCTGGTTGGTTCAGTTATAGCCGTTATGCCGCCGATTTGAGTTTTTTGAGATTTGAACCGTTTTGAGTTGGTGATCATTGGCTTGTGAATTGATCGTCGTTGTTGATCATCTTTTTGCATCTGAACAGTTTTGTTTGGATTTTTCAAGCCCGGAGTTAACAGCTGTTGATCATCAAGAGTTGGACGAAGATCGGTAAAGAGATTACCTTGAGCCGTTGTTGTTGTTGTTGGATTGTTTAGTTTTTTATTAAACCTTTTATTGTAGCGTTTCCAGAGTTGGAGCTACTGCATTGAAAGGTAAAAGCAGTCATCGTTAGCGGGATAGTATACTCGGGACAGCTGGTTCTCGAGTTTCCCTTTAAATCACATATTGCATCAATACTTGTTTTAGCATGTGGAGCTTGTATTTTGTTGATTTAATGAACTCTTATTATGTGGCTTATGTTTATGTTTTGTTATGCATTCATCTTGAGCCAACTTTGATTTCAGCGGGCAGAACAGCCCATTTTGTTTAGACGTTTTTGGGGATATACTGTGAGTGGCCTGGGTGTAGAGGTTCACCTAGAGTCAGCATACTCCTTATAGTCGCACCAAAGTCTAGGGGAGTGGGATACGTGGAACCACCTCGATTGGGAGAGTCGGTGAGTCGTTACGTGATCTCATCCTTGGGATCCCAAAAGCAGAGCAGCAATCCCTCGTTAATCAGAATTGATATCCCGATTTAAAGACATGCATAACATTTGTTTTGATTTGATTGTGTTGTCTTGAAAGCATGTTGTTGTTATATTAATTGTTACTTTTATGTTTCTTTTACTGGGAATATCATTCTCACCGGAGTTATCTGGCTGTTGCTTTGTTTTGTATGTTTACTTGGCAACAGGAGGGGCAGGATCAATTCAGCGAAGACCTGGTTAGCAACAAGAGGGAGAGCTAGTAGTGGGACTCGGTTTAGAAGTCGAATTAGCATGTCAATCTATTTTACTTTTGGAACATGTTTAGATCTCGAACTTCATTGTTTATGTTGTATTGGTTATGCAAGCCTTTTGGTTATCGAATATTGATGTTTCATGTTGTAATCCCTATTTTGAAATGTTGTTGAAGGTTGATTTGTAGCATGATCTTTTCTGAATTTTTTGGGCAGAGAGCGCATTCGATCGCGAGAGTTCACCCGATCGAGCGCACACCTTCATTTTGTTGAGGAAGAGAACTTCATATTTTTGGTGCGCTCTATCCTACGAGTTCATAGGATCGAGCGCATGGTTTGAATTTCCCGGCAAAACTTGAAGCATGTTTGGTGCGCTCGATCGCACGAGTTCATGCGATCGAACGCAGCCCTGTTTTAAAAAATAAATAAATTTCCTTGTCATGCCTTGATTTTTGATTTATTAAATGATGTTGGTTTACCTTATATTAACTATAGAGGATTAGAACCGAGGTCTCACATTAAGTGGTATCAGAGAGTTAAGATTCTTGGTTGAACTAGAGAGAGCAGGGTAGTTCGAGTCCGCTTGTATTGGCTCCTCGCATGTGTTTGAGTTATTTATTTGTTTATTTAATTCCATGCAAGCATGCTTTATTATTTGAGAATTAATTGAATTACATGATTTTGTGATTTAATTTATAAAGCATGAACTACTTGAGATTTAACTGCTTCTGTTATCGACTGGTATCCGGTATTCCAAGCGGTTGTAAGGGCACCGAATTGTAGCGATTGAGATATCTTGTGTCCTAACCTTTGATTATCAGATGGGTCCTCGTCGAGTTATAAACAGAAACCCACCGTCAGTTATTCCTACGACTGAACAAGCTAGTACTGAATCTGTTCAGATGGATGTTACAGCGACTCCAATGGGAAACCCTGCTGAAGAGGTTTCAGTCATTTAATCCACCGTTGTTGATGGGTACAGAAAATCCAGTTGACTGTGAGAGTTGGTTGGATGACATTGATCAGTTGTTCGATTCCATTGATTACACAGATGACCACCAAACCAGGTTAGTCATTCATCAGCTCCGTGGTATTGCTAAGAACTAGTGGATCACGACCAAGAGATCCATGGAGAACAGAGGTACAGTTGTTACTTGGTCTCTTTTCAAAACTGAGTTTTATAAGAGGTTCTTTCCTGTTTCGTATGGAAAGGACAAGGTAGCCGAGTTTTCCAATTTGAGGCAAGGAAATCTGAACATTGAGGAGTACATAGCCAAGTTTGATAGCTTGTTGTGTTTTGCACAGCGCATTGCCGACAGTGAAGAAGCCAAATCCGATCAGTTCATCAACGGCTTGAATCCAAACATTTTCACGTTGGTAAACACTGCTAGACCTGATAACTTTGCGGATGCCATGAATCACGCAAAGGGAGCTGAAGCGGGTTTGTGGAGAAAGCGAGAAAATCAGATGGTACCTCAGCAGCAGAGGCAGTCTTAGAACCAACCGCCTTGGTATCAGAATCAGCCACCTCAGTATCAAAACCAGCAGTGGGGGAAACAGAAAGGACCAGTACAAAGCAAGAGGGAAACAGTTCAAGAGGCAGGGGAACAGTTCTTCTAGTTCCAGTGGTTCCAAGCAGTTTGGTTCAGGACAGAGTTCTGGATCATCATCCTTGTATTGCAGCAAGTGTGGAGGCAAACACTCACCAAATCAGTGTGTAGGAGTCTTTGGGAACTCCAACACTTGTCAGCAACCGGGACACTTTTCTAAGGTGTGCCCATAGCATAGTAGAGATCGAGCTCAGAGTGGAAGTTCATCTAGACCTACGGCTCAGCCTGAGATACAGTCTTCTGCAGTTCAATCCTTCTAGCCTCAGCAGCAGAACAGACAGGGAGGTAACCCTAGTGCGAACCAGCCTCCGAGATAGCAGGCACGAGTCTTTGCTTTGACAGAGGATCAGGCTCAGGCAGCACCGAACAATGTTATAGCAGCTAACTGTTTGATTTTCGGTTATTCTGCTCATGTTTTGATAGATACAGGTGCTTCCCATTCCTTTATCTCTGAGAAATTTGTGTTATTGCATGCTTTGCCTACTGTAGTAGCTGTTAATTCACCTTTGGGTGGAGGAATTGTTTATGTCCGATTAGCCAAGAACTGTGAACTCTATTTTGAGGGAAATTTATTAGAGTTCGAAAATATTGTACTTGGGCTATTGGATTTTGACTGTATTGTCGGTATAGATGCTTTAACCAAGTACAGCACAACAGTCGATTGTTTTCTGAAGGTGGTCAGATTCAGACCTGAAATGGCAGACGAGTGGAAATTCTTCGGTAAGGGTTCTCGATCTAGAATTCCTTTGATTTTAGTGTTATCTATGACTCGTTTTTATAGAAAGGTGCAGAGGGATTTTTGGTGTATGCAGTTGATGTACTGAAATCTAGCCCTGAATTGGTTGATATACCAGTGGTTAGAGATTTTTCTGATGTGTTTCCGAAAGATGTTCCTGGATTGCCACCTATTCGAGAGATCGAATTCAGCATTGACTTAGTGTCAGGTACTCAACCTATTTCCAAAGCTCCTTATCATATGTCACCTATTGAACTGAGAGAGTTGAAGGAACAGCTTGAGGATTTTATTGCCAAGGGATACATCAGACCTAGTGTATCGCCTTGGGGTGCTCCTGTTCTGTTTGTTCGGAAGAAGGATGGTTCTATGCGGCTCTGCATTGACTACCGCCAACTGAATCAGGCTACAGTCAAGAACAGGTATCCTTTACCCCGAATAGATGACCCTTTTGATCAGCTTCAGGGTTCTTCTGTCTATTCGAAGATTGATCTGAGGTTATTTTATCATCAGTTGAGAGTGCGAGAGGAAAATGTTCCTAAGGCCGCATTCAGAATGAGGCATGGTCATTTTGAGTTTATAGTCATGTCGTTCGGTTTGACTAACGCTCCAGCGGTTTTTATGGGTTTGATGAACCGTATCTTTCAGTGCTATTTAGATGGGTTTGTCATTATCTTTATAGATGATATTCTTATCTACTCGAAGAACCGTACTGACCATGCAGAGCACTTGAGGATTGTCTTGCAGATTTTGCGAGTTGAATAGTTGTTTGTCAAGCTATCTAAGTGTGAATTATGGTTAGATCGAGTTGTCTTTCTCGGTCACATTATTTTTGGAGATGGGATTTCTGTCGATCCCAGCAAGATTGAAGCGGTTATGAATTGGCCTAGACCAACATTAATACCTGAGATCCGAAGCTTTATTGGTCTATTGCCAAGCCTATTACCCAGCTGACTCAGAAGAATGCGCCTTTTGTCTGGACTGCAGATTGTGAGGCTAGCTTTGTTGATCTGAAGAGGATACTGACCAGTGCTCCGATTCTTTCTATTCCGAAAGGTACTGGAGGTTTCACAGTCTAATGTGATGCTTCTAACCGAGGCTTGGTTTGTGTTCTTATGCAGCATAAGCATGTGATAGCGTATGCATTGAGGCAGCTGAAGCCTCATGAGACTCGTTATCCGGTTCATGATCTTGAACTAGCTGCGATCATTTTTGCTCTGAAGATCTGGCGTCACTATCTTTATGGTGAGTCTTTCGAGATCTTTTCTGATCATAAGATTCTTAAGTACTTGTTTTTACAGGCAGAGCTAAATATGAGACAGAGGAGATGGTTAGATCTGTTGAATGATTTTGACTGTGAAATCAAGTATTACACCGGGAATTCGAATGCAGTTGCAGATGCCTTGAGCCGAAAGCTTTGTTCTTTATCTCTTTCTACTATTGGTGATTCTCAGTTGATCGATGATTGTTGAACTTTTGGTTTAGAGTTTGAAACAGATAGGGAGGGTATAAGAGTGTTTGCTATTCAAGCCGAGCCGGAGTTGTTTATTGCGATCAAAGAAGCACAGAAGTCTGATCCGAGCATTCAGGTTTCAGTAGAGAAATTCAGATCTGGGCATCAGTCTGAATTCCAGGTTAGAGATGACGTTTTGTTTGTGAATAACCATATTGTTGTGCCTGATATTTCGGAGTTGAGACAGCATATTCTTTGAGAGGCTCATTGCAGTCGGTTCAGTGTTCATCCTGGAGGTCGTAAGATGTACAACGATCTGAAGAACCAGTTCTGGTGAAAGAAAATGAAGAGCGACGTTGCGAGGTTTGTATCTCGATGTTTGAACTGTCAGCAAGTAAAAGCAGAGAGGAAGCGATCGGGTGATCTATTGCACAGCCTATCTGTTCCTGAAGGTAAATGGGATCAAATTTCTATAGATTTCGTCACGAAGCTACCGCGATCTGTTCGAGGATGCAATGTTATTTGGGTATTGATCGACCGATTGACAAAGTCTGCTTGTTTTATTCCGTACAGGATGACGTATCGTCATGATCAGATGGCCAAGTTGTATGTTAGCAATGTTGTGAGATTGCATGGTGTGTCGAAGTTGATCGTTTCAGACCGAGACCCTAGATTCACTTTGCACTTTTGGCATTGTCTGCAGGAGGCACTTGGTACTCGATTGCATCTGAGTATAGCTTATCATCCTCAAACCAACGGACAGTCTGAGCGGACTATCCAGACATTAGAGGATATGCTACGAGCGGTAGTGCTAGACTTTGGCACTAGTTGGCAAGATTCTTTGCCTCTTGTCAAGTTTTCTTACAACAACAGCTTCCAATCGAGTATCAGTATGGCGCCTTTTGAGGCTTTGTACGGCAAGAAGTGCCGATCTCCGTTTTTTTGGGACGATTTGTCCGAGTCACCTGATTTGGGACCGGATATGCTTAGAGATATGGCAGAACAAGTTAAGATCATTCAGTTGAGAATGAAGTCAGCTCAAGATATACAGGAGAAGTATGTGAATGTCAGATGTAGACGTCTGAGTTTTGAGCAGGGAGACCGTGTATTCCTTAAGATTTCTCCTTCCAAAGGTAGTGTGAAAATTCCTCACAAGCGTACGAGTGTCAAGTTTTAATATAGTGAATAAATCAGATATCGATCCCACAGGGAGTAAAATGAAAATATTTAGTGCTTGTAATTAAAATAGTCCAAACTTTATATAGAAAATCAAACTTTCAGAAATTTTGCAAAAAAATAAAATAATCAATGAGTTTTGATAAGCACGCACACAACTTTCAGATAAAATCAATCAGAGAAAAATGGTCTAGAGGTATAGATTTCACCTGGTTTCAACAACAATCAATCCTAATTAATTAATCTTCATGAATTTCAATGAATTAATAGCCAAAAACACTTACGTGTATTATTCCCTCTCCCGAGTGCCGAATAAAATATATCAACTACAATTCAATTCCAATATCCCTATTAAGAATCTACTTGCAGTGATCGATTCAAAACAATGTTCTTTTTAAAAGCTCTGTTAAAATTATATACTCTCCTGAGTTATATAAATAATTAACAGTGTATTTTCTAATGGTCCTATTCAAAATCTCCTCTCCCGAGTGCCAGATTTCAAATAAATATTACAAATCAATTATTTATCAGATAATTGAAAAGACAATCAATTCTAGAAAAAATAATTAATCTAGAAGAAACTCAATTCAATAAAATCAAAAATTCATGAAAGCGCCTACACCAGGTTCCATCCGACCTCTAGACTCTAAAAAATTAGTTCATAACGAAATTCTGAAAAAAAAACAATAATTCATAAATCCAACCATATTCAGAATAAAATAAATAAAAGATAAAGGAAACAAATTCGTCGTCGATGCCGTGTCCGGTCTATCGAACTCCGTCTTCGTTCTTCATATTAAAAGCTCAGAAATCCTTCCCAGGAATCGCACACGATCGACTATGATATATCTGTACGTGTTATGGCGGCTTTTTTTTCTTGTCTGATAAGAGAATTCCTTTTATATCGTGCACAAAAGCCCATATAAAAGCCCAAGTAAATTATTGCCCGAAATAATAAAAAAAACGCTGAAATCTGCGACGCGCGGTCGCTTCACGTAGCCAGGCGGGCGCGCATAGCTCTCTGACATCAATTCTCAATTCTCTCACAATTCTTGCGCGATAGCGCTTTCTCTCTTCCTCTCTAGCGCTAAAGAGTAGCGCTAAACTTTAGGGTCCAAATAAGAAAGCCCATTAACCTTTTATTTCTTCCCTGTACGTTTCTTCTGACTTTCTTTCTTCTTAATTTTCTTTTCTTTTATCCTTTTAATTTCTTTCTCTTCTAAATTCTTATTTTTTTTCACTAGTCCAAATAAATTCAATAATTTTTTACAACCATAAAAACAACAAAATACCCACATAAATCTGCTCGAAACAAATATTTAACAATTAAAATCATATATAAATTAAGTGTATACAATACACTTATCAAATACCCCCAAACTTAAACTTTTGCTAGTCCCGAGCAAAACTATTCAAAACAAATTCCAAAAACTAATACTCACCCAAAAACCAACTAGAATAGCCAAGAAATATTATGGAGCAATGACCTCAAAAATAATTTCAAAAATTCAAATCCAATCCCATCCAACCTACTAACACTTGAAAGTTTTAATCATAACCAAAATAACCTCATAAACTCACAATCTCCGCAACTCACGTTTCAAAACACCCTTATCAAAGTTCAATTCAAACATTCAAAGATCATGAGGACTTTTCAAGGTAGCATAGGATCAAATATAGGATATTTATCAAAAACACTCACAAATAGGTAAATTCAAAGAATAATAGTGTGTAAGTGTTTAGATTAAAATTCATAATCATTAAAAGTATCAATCAACTGTCCATAGGCTAAATTCTCGCAACTCTTCTCCACTAGTATATTGGGCAACTGAGACTCGGTCAATAGGACTTAATCAGCTTATAATGTAAGGCCTGGCTTATGGCTACAAACAAAGGATATGAATTCAAAAATAAGGAGTAATTTATATTTATGCTCAAATTTCAACTCCTTTCATTCACACATTTACACTTATTTTCTTCACTTCATTGATTTCTTTTTCATATTTTTCCCAACTCTTTTCTTTCTTTTCTACTACCTCTTTTCATCTTTTCAAATCATCCACCACACCATTTCATATTTCACAAATAAAACTAGGATCATATAACGTTTTAGCATTCAAATTACTTCCTTAAAGTTAGGAAATAGTGTATATGCTATTCAGGTAGTTAATATATGACCTTGAAATAATGACGAATGGGGGTTTTATCACACGTTTACACGCATGCCATTCGATTTTCAATAAGGCTCAAACAAGGTACTAGAGAAAACATGCATTAATAGGGTAGTTTGAAAGGCTCAAACGATTTCAGAAAAATTGCCTAAATCATCCATAATCACAGTTTTGCCCGTATTTCACCTCGAAGAGTGTCCGAACTAGTTCTAGACAAGTCTCAATCCACAATTAAATCATACAAATATCAATCAGTGCAGAAAAGAATAATCATCAGCAGTTAACGATGATTTTCACAACAAAATCATATTTTCTTACCTCAATGTACCAATATATATGTGTAGGATAAATTAATTCAATACAAATTAGGCCCAAAATTTCAATGAATGCCTCAATCATATCTATGTTTGTATGTTTCAAAATTCAGATTCAAGTATTAATCAGAGTATATAAGAGATTGTTCATTCAATTGGTTTCATTTTTTCAAAAATATTGTCAGATAGGTAGACAATCATGGATTTCAGTTATAGCACAAAAAATATTTTTCTTTCATCAGCCATGCATCCAATTCATTCTCGACTTCTTTTCAACTCAAAACTTCAACTAACACAACAACTAAACTCAACAAAAATTTTATCAATGAAGCACACAATAAAGTCCACTCAAACTAATCTACTCAACATAAACACAATCTCACAACTAAAACAAACAACTAAATCATTGCACAAAAATGATTGACTCCCCCCCAAACTTATTATAATCATTGTCCCTAATGATTAAAAATAAATAAAAAGAACAAGGGACTCATACCTTCGACACCGAGCATCAGTACTCGATGTTATCAACTTCATTACGAGCTACAAGAAAATAATTTGCAGTCGCAATGCCATGGTTAAAATGTTTGAGAAGCACCACATGAACATCCAAATGATCCTGAAAAATAATACATGCACACCATAACACACAAAAGTAAAATCATAGCAAGCAAGACAGCAAGCAAAATCATAGCAAGCCGCTGGAAGTGCACTCGCTCAAGGTGCAACGCGTTAGCGCAATGGTGTAGCGCTATAAGGATGCGCGCTAATGGAGAGTTGGTTGGGAGCGCGATAGCGCTAGGTAGCCGCTGTTGAGTATTGTTGGTAGCACAATAGCGCATAGGGAGGCGCTGTAGGTGAGCGCGATAGCGCTATGGGAAGCGCCCTTGTGCATGCGCGTTAGCGCTTGATGTAGAGCTGCTGAGTTGCGCGATAGCGCATGGTTGTGCTATTAAGGATGCGTAGAGGAGAGGCGGGTGCGCTATAAGGCTGGGCGGGCACGTATGAGCCGCTGCCAGAAATTCTAAATTCCTGAAAAAAATTTAAAAAAAATTATAATATCAGGCCTCCGAAATTCCCAATAATAAAAAACAAAAAACAAAAAATAACTAATGAAAAAAATAAAGCAAAAATTGAATAAAAAAAAATTAAAAACACAAAAATTTTGGGTTGCCTCCCAAAAAGCGCTTGGTTTAGAGTCGTCAGCCCGACTTTCACCGGTGTTAAGTCTTCCCTTTCTCTTTTACTCGCCAAATAAATTCCAAGAACAGCCTTTTAAATTTTGCTTTCTTGTTCTTCGTGGTTTTCTTCGTCGATAACTTTGGCAATTTACTCTTTGATTCAACCTCAAAATCAGCTCTTGGACAGCTTTCCAACTTCACAACCGGCTCAATCAAGCACAATTCTTCTATGGGTGGTTTAGGTGCTTTCGTGAATAAGTTGAAGACCACTCGTTTGTACTCCACACCCATTTATAATTCACCCTTCTTGACATCTATTTTGGCATCAGCAGTAGCCAAAAACAGGTGTCCAAAAATCAGCGGAGAACCATGATCCGCTTCAATATCCAATACCACA
This sequence comes from Henckelia pumila, assembly GCF_033568475.1. Classification (NCBI taxonomy): domain Eukaryota; kingdom Viridiplantae; phylum Streptophyta; class Magnoliopsida; order Lamiales; family Gesneriaceae; genus Henckelia; species Henckelia pumila. The sequence goes on from NC_133120.1 coordinate 143,445,466, forward strand.
AAATCCGCTGTGAAGATGAATTTATCCACCTTGACTAGAACATCTTCAACAATTCCTAGTGGTTATTTAATGCTCCGATCCGCCAATTGCAATAAAATCTTAGTCGATTTCATGTCTCCCAACTCCAAGGCCCTGTAAATAGATAATGGCATTAAATTAATACTGGCCCCTAAATCACAAAGTGCATTATTAAAATGAAAACCACCAATAGAACAAGGAATAGTAAAACTCCCTGGATCCTTAAGCTTTTGTGGCATTTTCTTTTGTAGCACCGCACTACACTCTTCAGTTAGATTCACCACCTCGTTCTCTAGCAGTCTCCTTTTCTTGGACATCATCTCCTTGATGAATTTTGCGTAGTTCGACATTTGTTCCAAAGCATCAGCAAAGGGGATGTTGATGTGAATTTTCTTGAAAATCTCCAAGAATTTGGAGAACTGCTCATCTAAAGCTTTCTTCTTGAACCTCTGCGGGTATGGGAGTGGAGACTTGTAAATCGGTTTTGGCTCAGTTTCAGGCTCTTTCTCTTTCTCCTCGATTTCCTTCTCTCCAATTACAGCTTTTTCAGTCCCTTCAGTTGGCTGAATTTCTTCTCTATCCACTTGCTTCTCACTCCTCAACATGATAGCATTGCACTGCTCCTTGGGATTTACCTCTGTGTTGCTCGGGAACTGGCCTCTGTTATTATCCTTCAGTGCGTTCGCCAACTGCCCTATGCTAGTCTCCGTAGATTGAAGTACAGCACCCATGTTGGCCATGTGCGTCTCCAAGCTGTCAAGGCGAGACTCAGTTCTCGCCATCCTCTTACCTGATTCCTGCACAAAGTTACTAACAACGTCCTCCAAAGATGTCTTACCCTCACCCTTAATTTAGTTGTATCCCGGAGGAGGATTCAACACATTGTTATTGTTAGCATAAGAAAAATTTTCATGATTACGCATACTAGGATGATAAGTATTTGGAATAGGATTACCTCTGTGAGCTCCATAACCTCGGTAGCCATTAGGATTGATATAATTCACTTCTTTTGGGGTATATGATCCTTCAACTCCAGTTGAATCTGCAACATGAATCTTATTCAAAGAAGCTACCTGTGTAGTCAGTGCAGATAATTGAGCGGTGATTGATGTGATAGGATCCACGGCATACACTCCAGCTGGCTTCTTGACTCCCATACGCTCAGATGGCCATTGGAAACTATTGACCGTCATCTTCTCCAGCATATCATAGACCTGCACATGGTCCTTAGCAAAAATGGTACCTCCAGCCGCAGAATCCACATTCATCCGCGTATGCGCATTCAGTCCGTTGTAAAACCACTCGATCTGTTCCCAATCTGCAAAATTGTGGTTAGGACAACGTCTAAGTAATTCTTTGTACCTTTCCCATGCCTCATATAGCTGTTCAATGTCCATCTGCCGGAAGGTGCTGATCTCTATCTTCAACTAGGTGGACTTGGCAGGTGGAAAATATTTAGCAAGAAATTTTTCTGCCATCCCCTCCCAAGTAGTGATGCTTCCAAACGGCAGTGATTGCAACCAACTCCTTGCTTGATCCCTGAGAGAAAAAGGAAACAAGCGTAAACGAATAATATCCTCAGATACACCATTAATTTTTACCGTATCGGTTATCTCCAAAAAAAGTGCGTAGGTGTAGGTAAGGATCAGCAGTGGTGCTCCCATTAAATTGGTTCTGTTGAACCATATTGATCAAGGCCGGCTTTAGCTCAAAATTGTTTGCGTTGATAGTTCCACGAGCTATTCCAGAGTAGTGAGCCTGGATTACTGGCCTGAAGTGATCTCTAATTGGCACCAGGGGAGCTTGTTGTGCTTCTTGCTCAGCCATTCTCTCAATTTCTTCTCTTTTAGCTCTTCTTAAATCACGTGCAGTGCGCTCGATCTGCGGATCAAACAGTAAAGAATTCGCACTTTGAGATCGTCGCATAGACTGCAATTAAAAAATAAGAAGAAATCAATTAGTAACTTAAAATAAAAAAAAAACTCTAAATTAAAATCTAGACTAATTGGTAACAAGACTAAATGTAACGTCCCAATTTCTCAATCGAAACGTTACTCAAACATAATTACTTAAAGATTTGATAAAAATAAAAATTTTGCGGAAGCATCATCTTATTTATTAAAATAGCGTATAAAATGTGCACAAAATAAAATAGCATCTAAAAATATTTGCCAAAACATGGCCATCAACTAAAAAAATTTAAACTTGTTTGCCTCTCATCAAATAAAAAGGTTTAAAACATCTTCCATTCTAAAGTATTCACACTCATGCATTGCCCGTTGGACCGACCCCTGCCTCTTCTTCATGTCCGCCCACATAATCATCAATAAAAGCATCCACATCATCATTACTTGCACCATTCAAGTATAGTGAGTCGAAAGACTCAACAAGAGCATGCAGAAAAGGATTTTCTAACTTTAAAAAGAAACATTAACTTAAACTCTCATGCAATAAACATAACTTTAATATAGCCATATCATAAAAATATTTGGGGAGATGAAGTATGAGTAGTGTGGTAATCTTCATAACGAGTCATTCATAGTTTCCTGTTGATCAACAAGCATATGGCTTTAAGCCCACAAACTTTCATTCTTTGGATAGCCGCTTCGGAACTCAACCCGAAGTGCATACCCCGTATAACCATCCCGTGAGCCATGTTTGGATAGCCACTCCGGAGCTCATCCCGAAGTGCATACCCCATATAATCACCACAAGACGCATAAATCATCAAAATATTTTCCATGCATCATATCATGTCATTTTCATAAATCTCGTACATGCTCATAAAGTTTCTCGTGATGCTACATGATTAAAATCCGTCAAAACATTTCATGAGAAGTTAACTTTCATGAGAAAATCACATAATCATGCAATACATAACTTGACTGATCCACGCGAGGCATTGTTGGAAAACGGTGATCAGATCAATCAGAATTGATACCCGGTGCAGCGGAAGTTTAAAAATTTTATATGGAACAATTCCATAATGGGTATCAAAACTTTACGATTAAATTGTGCGTGTAAAAATTAAATAACAATTAAATTTTTACCTCCAATCTCGAAACGAGATTATGGACACCAACAGATTACTCTGCTCTTGTTGTATATCCCAGGAACTGATGGACGAACAATTCTTCAATCAGGTCCACGAACAGAAGTTTAATCCCTCTGATAGATTGCACTAGAAAATCTATCAGAAGTTTCTACGAAGAGAATTAACGAATTTGATCCGTTAAACCAGACTGCAAATTCAAAATTCACAGGCTGGAATTTTTCGAGCAGAGAGGGAGAGGGGCGGCGGCCACAGTAGGGAAAAACTAGGGTTTTCGAAAAATATTTTGTGACCTCTGTTTTGTAATTTTTGTACTGCAATAACTTATTTATAATGTGGGCTGCTAACAGCTTAGGACCCATTAGTCATAAGTTCAAGCCTGACAAGCAAAGCCCGCATGTTCAGAAATTAATATAAAATTCATCGTGACTCAGATTGATAAACCAATTTCACCAATGTGCACAGAAACCATTTCTGCATCTTTTAGAGTCAAGATAAATTTTCTGAATCCGAATTCAGTGATTTCCAAAAATGTACATCCCTATGTCATTTTAGGAAATCTTACTCCCTCTACTCTTAAATAAGAAGTCCCACTTCTTTGTTCATTAAATTTAACTCTTTAAATTTAACTATCTCAACGGGGATTAAAAATCCATTACTTGTGTGACCCTCAATGGTTCAGGGATACAGCTAGCCGTGGGCTCACAACTCCTTGTGACTCGGAACAACAATTTCCGACTTGCCCATCGAATCATGGTAAGAGCGCCTAGCAACATCGCCCCATGATTCCCTAGGTATCACTGATAGTGCCTGCAAGAACCAATAGATTTTGGTTAGCGTACAGTACGGTCCCTTCATCCATATATCCCGATCGAATCAACAACCATTGGTAAATTGAGAGTCGTTCGAGATTCGATAACTATGCAATGCATCTTGAAGATCAAATAGTGACATCGCATGTGCTACTAAGAAACCATTTCTTAAAACACATCATGTACTCTGGCCAGAGATTCGTCACACTAATATCTCCTCAGATTGCATAGGATATCCACACTATCAAGTATGTGGTGAATCCTTGACAACAAAGCATCGACTCCTATATGTGTCGTAACTGTACCCAATCCCGACACCTGATGACCCCAATAGAGTCGGTAAACGAGTCAAAGTACAGTACTAACATATAGAGTCTCAATGATGTTTCAAGTAGTAAGGACTAATGGTGTACAACCAAAACCGCGGACTTTATCCACTCGAAAAGTGATAACCACTTGGAAAGTCCGGATAGGGTAGTTCGATCATTCATCGTATGAATATCCATTTGCATGCTTTGAACATCTCTATGTTCCATACCAATGAAACGTGGTACACGGCATCGCAAATGCTAGTCTCAATCTCGAGCGATCCTTATCCCTATTAACGGACGGCTCAATCGACTAGGAACTGTTTAGAATATACAGTGACTATAAGATGTATTTCATGATAGCCATCCCCATGTGCCACCACATCTTACATACACTATAGTATATTCAAGGTCTAAATCTAAACATCTTATAGTATGTCACAACATAATAATATGATAAAAGATAAAGTAAATGCCATTATAAAAGTGTAAATTATATTAAACAAAAGATTGTTTATACATAGAGTCATCAAAGCCCTTAGCCACAAGTTGGCTCACCGGGCACCCACTCTATCAATCTCCCACTTGCCCTAAAGCCAACTAGTCATACTACGCAGTCCCATTGCTTCGCGATGTTTGTCAAATAATGGTCCTGGCAAGGGCTTAGTAAGTGAATCAGCGATATTGTCTGCAGAGGCCACTCTCTCGACACTGATGTCTCCTCTTTCCACGATCTCCTGGATGATGTGGTATTTCCTCAGTACGTGTTTGGATCTTTGATGAGACCTTGGTTCCTTTGCCTGAGCAACGGCACCTGTGTTGTCACAGTACACCAGGACTGGACCAACAACTTCAGGAATAACGCCCAACTCTTGGACGAAATTCCTCATCCAAATGGCCTCTTTAGCAGCAGCTGATGCCGCAATGTATTCTGCCTCAGTGGTGGAATCCGCTGTGGTGTCCTGCTTGGAACTCTTTCAAGAGACAGCACCGCCATTGAGCATGAACACAAATCCAGAGGTTGACTTCGAGTCATCCACGTCACTTTGGAAGCTAGAGTCGGTATAGCCTTCCAATTTCAGTTCTCTTCCTCCATATACCATGAACATATTCTTAGTCCTTCGTAAGTACTTAAGAATGTCCTTCACGGCTTTCCAATGCATTTGACCGGGATTAGCTTGATATCTGCTCGTGACACTCAGAGCAAATGCTACATCCGGTCTGGTAGATATCATCCCATACATGATACTACCTATGGCTGACGCATATGGTATATGTGTCATTTTCTCTATCTCTTCATCAGTCTTGGGACACATAGACTTGGATAGAGAAACTCCATGACACATAGGTAGATGTCCTCTCTTGGACCCATCCATTGAAAACCTTTTCAATATGGTTTCGATGTAGGTTGCTTGAGTGAGTCCTATCATTCTCTTAGATCTATCTCTATAGATCTGTATCCCTAGAATATAGGATGCCTCACCCAAATCCTTCATCGAGAATCTACCTGATAACCATATCTTTGTTGACTGCAACATCCCTACATCATTCCCAATGAGTAAGATGTCATCAACATAAAGTACTAAGAATATCACAGCATCCTTAACTACTTTCTTGTACACGCACGGTTCCTCCGGGTTCTTGATGAAACCAAAATCCTTTATTGTTTCATCAAATTTCTGGTTCCAACTTCTTGATGCTTGTTTGAGACCATAGATTGATCTCTGAAGCTTGCATACCTTATGCTCGCTTCCCATGGATGTGTATCCCTCAGGCTGCGTCATATAGATCTCTTCCTTAATGTTTCCATTAATAAATGCAGTCTTCACATCCATTTGCCATATCTCATAGTCATACCAAGCAGCTATGGCAATAAGGATTCTTATGGACTTGAACATTGCAACTGGTGAAAAGGTTTCATCATAGTCAACTCCTTGTCTTTGAGTATAACCTTTCACCACCAATCGTGCCTTGTAGGTTAATACCTTACCATCAGGCCCAAGCTTTCTCTTGTAGATCCATTTACATCCTATTGGAACAATTCCATCGGGAGGATCTACTAAGGACCAAACTTGGTTTGTATGCATCGAATCTATTTCCGACTGCATAGCTTCAAGCCATAAATTTGAATCCGCATCAGAAATTGCTTCCTTGAAGCTTCTTGGATCACATCCAACGTCGGGTTCATGTTGATCCCCTTCAAGAAGATGACCATATCGAATAGGAGGTCTAGAAGTCCTCTCGGATCTTCTAAGTATAGGCGTGTCCTCTGAAGATTCTTGAGGTATGGGATCATTATTTTGTATTTCGGGTTCTTCTCGAATTTCTTCGAGTTCCATCATCTCGCCTTTCTTATCCAATAAGAACTCCTTCTCCAAGAATGTGGCATTCCTTGAAACAAACACTTTTGTTTCAGTAGGATGATAGAAATAATATCCGATTGAATTCTTCGGATACCCTACAAAATAACATAAGGTGGATCGACTATCCAACTTATCTCCCACTGTCTGCTTCACGTAAGCAGGACATCCCCAAATCCTCAAGTACGAATATTTAGGAGCTTTGCCATTCCATAACTCGTATGGTGTTTTGTCCACTGCTTTAGTATGGACGTTTTTCAACAACAATACCGCCTTTTCAAGCGCGTAGCCCGAAAACGAAGGTGGAAGCTCAGTGAAGCTCATCATGGATCGAACCATGTCAAACAAAGTTCGATTACGACGCTCCGATACACCATTCAGCTGAGGTGTCATAGGAGGAGTCCATTGAGAGAGAATCCCATTCTCTTTCAGATAGTCCAAAAACTCGGTACTTAAGTATTCTCCACCTCGATCCGATCGAAGTGATTTAATACTTTTACTTAGCTTGTTTTCTACTTCAGCCTTGAATTCTTTGAACTTTTCAAATGCTTCAGACTTAAATTTCATTAAATATAAATACCCATACCTTGAATAATCATCAGTAAAGGTAATGAAGTAGGTGTGGCCAAATTGAGTACCAATTCTAAATGGACCACAAACATCTGTATGGATCAAATCCAACAGATTTTGACTACGCTCAGGTTTCCCCTTGAATGGAGATTTAGTCATTTTTCCTTTCAGGCAGGACTCACAAGTAGGTAGAGAGTTAATATCAGACATATCAAACATGCCCTCTCCCACTAGTTTGTTCATCCTCCTTGAGGAAATATGACCTAGCCTAGCATGCCAAAGGTTTGCCGGGTTTTGACTATCGATTTTCCTTTTGTTCGTTGTTACCGGTTTATCAACATAATTTATTGGAACGTCTTTTAATTTTAAGTTATATAGATTTTTTTCAAGTTGTCCATTTCCAATCAAACATTCATTCTTGTAAATATTGCAAATCTCATTCACAAAATTGCAAGAAAAACCATCTCTATCAAGCATAGAAACAGAAATAATGTTTTTAATCAAATCTGGAACAAATAAAACATCTCTCAAAAGTAACTTAAAATCGTTCTGCAAAATTAAATAAACATCTGCCACAGCTTTAGCTTCAACTCTAGAACCATTTCCGAGCCTCAGCTGGGTCTCACCCATTTTAAGCTTGCGACTTCTTGTCATCACCTGCAAATCATTGCAAATGTGAGATCCACATCCGGTATCCAATACCCAAGAAGTAGTATTAAGTGAAACATTTATTTCAATATAGAACATACCCTTCGCAGTTCGCAACTGCTCTAGATATTCCTTGCAGTTACGTTTCCAATGACCGGGTTTCTTGCAGTGATGGCAAACATCCTTGGACTTTTCCATGTTTGAAGCCTTTGTCTTGTTCTTCTTCTCGGGTCCGGTTTTCTTGGGTGGGGCAGAACGTTTCTTACCCTTTGTACTTGGCCCCTTCTTAGCTGAAGAAGAGGAGCCCACCAAGAGAACTGGTTTATCCTTCTTTAAAGTGGCTTCATATGTTACAAGCATATTGACCATCTCTTCAAGGGAGGACTCTATCTTGTTCATATTGAAATTCACCACAAATCCGTCAAACGAAGAAGGAAGAGAGAGAAGTAATAAGTCCACATTGAGTTCATGCTCCAACACCAAATCAAGCGTTACCAACTTCTGTATGAGCCAAATCACTCGTACCCCATGATCACGGACCGAAGTCCCTTCACGCATGCGACACGTCATTAGCTCTTTTACAGTAGCGAACCTTTCAGCTCTCGATTGAGCCCCAAAAAGTTCCTTGAGTTGTACGTGAATGTCAACAGCATTCACGGTATCCTCAAATCGCCTCTGGAGTTCATCAGACATCGAGGCTTGCATATAGCATTTGGCCTTGATATCATGGTCCCACCATATATCAAGTTTGGCCAACTCTTCCGAACTTATATCAGCTGGTGCTTCCTTCGGAGGAGATTTTTCTAACACGTAGAGCATCTTCTCCGAGGTCAAGACAATCTTCAACTTACGGAACCATTCCGTATAGTTTGCGCCAGTCAGTTTATTTTGTTCGAGAATAGAGAATAGTGGATTGCGCGAATTCATCTTTATGAAATACTGAAAAGAAACAGACAATTATCAGTGATTGTTTAATTAATTTACTAAGACATAAAATAGGCGAAATTTATTTTATGAATCTCACTCCCACTATTTTAACGATTTCACTACCCTCTAGTGAAAACGGGAAACTGTTTTCCTTAGTGGGAACATGGAGTCCAATTGACAAACTATGGTCCCGAATAATATCAGTCAACCATAATTTTCAAAAGGTAGAGCCCAATTGCTTCCAAAGCAACCTCCACGTTTTTACCTCATGTCCAATAAGGGCCCAATAATATGACGTCGTTTATTGTGACACATCAAGATGACCCATCAATATTAAGTTGTGATGGACGGTCGCCATGTGGATCCCCCAATAATATGAGCCGATCCCATGGGAGTTCCACCCAACTTACAACATGTGTCGATCCAATGTACAGCTTTTCGACGAACGGGCCCCCCCAATAATATGAGCCGGACCGTATCCGCGGGTAGCATCTCATACATTGATCGTTGATGGAAGGTAGGAACATTTAAAAAATATTTAAATTTCCTTTATTTATCTTGATATCAATTTTAAATCATATTTAAAATGAGGGATTTTAATTTTGAAAATTTGTCTCATCATTTAAAATTTTGTATGCTTGCGGGATTCATACAATTTAGTCTAAACATGCATACAACGATAATATCACATATTATATTTTAGGATGATCGATTTCATTACTAATCGACCCGTGGTTGCCAATCACGAGTCTAAGTCCAATCCTATGTAATATGCAGGTATGCAATGCAATCCTATTACATTGAGCTTCCAATTTACATTTCTTCAGTCTTTATTGTCTGCTGGGCCCACCTCCGTCTTCAAATCATCATCTCCTACTAAGTCTAATGTATTTACAATAAATAACTATGACAAGTAGGGGATACATTTTAAGGGGTGGGAACGGGCCATAAACCAGGCCCACTTTTATTACATATGACAATTCATATTGGGCCATAAACCAGGCCCAATAATAAATCCAACAACAATAAAAACAAATGTAAATTTCCTAACATACACCTACAAAATTGGTCATGGCAATCGATCATCCTTATCCAATAATATTTAATTCAAAATTAATTTAGTGGATAACATGCAATGGCAATTAAATTTAAAAAGGATAAAATCACATTCCATATATAAAATCTTATTTTACATACAAAATCATATTTTATCTTTTTATCAAATAAAATCATATTTTACATATAAAATCCAATTTTATACATAAAATCATATTTTACTCAATATTCCCATAAGATCATATCTTATCATCAATTGTACCAAAAATAATTAATTTCATAAAATCTGATTTAACGGATAATATCTATAAATTTTCCAAAAATTCAAATTTATCCAAAAATCAATTTTAAAATTTTCGGACTCGAACAATTCGATCCGACGCCTCGTTGACCAATCAAAAACAATTTTCGATCGGACCAAAAATAGAATTTTAACATATTAAAATTTTAATTAAAATAAGAATTAATTTTCCCAGGCCGCCCGGGACGATCCCAGGCAGCCTGCGCCCCAAAAAGGGGCTCGGGCCAGGCAGCCCGTCGCTGCCCCTGCGCTGCCCGTGTTTTGCCCGGAAAAAAAATTTTATTTTAAAAATTTATTTTGTTTCAAAAACCGAGGCTTAAAAAATTTTTGTACAATCGATTAATTTAATCGCTTGATCTGAGCAACCTGGCTCTGATACCACTGTTGGAAAACGGTGATCAGATCAATCAGAATTGATATCCGGTGCAGCGAAAGTTTAAAAATTTTATATGGAACAATTCCATAATGGGTATCAAAACTTTACGATTAAATTGTGCGTGTAAAAATTAAATAACAATTAAATTTTTACCTCCAATCTCGAAACGAGATTATGGACACCAACAGATTACTCTGCTCTTGTTGTATATCCCAGGAACTGATGGACGAACAATTCTTCAATCAGGTCCACGAACAGAAGTTTAATCCCTCTGATAGATTGCACTAGAAAATCTATCAGAAGTTTCTACGAAGAGAATTAACGAATTTGATCCGTTAAACCAGACTGCAAATTCAAAATTCACAGGCTGGAATTTTTCGAGCAGAGAGGGAGAGGGGCGGCGGCCACAGTAGGGAAAAACTAGGGTTTTCGAAAAATATTTTGTGACCTCTGTTGTGTAATTTTTGTACTGCAATAACTTATTTATAATGTGGGCTGCTAACAGCTTAGGGCCCATTAGTCATAAGTTCAAGCCTGACAAGCAAAGCCCGCATGTTCAGAAATTAATATAAAATTCATCGTGACTCAGATTGATAAACCAATTTCACCAATGTGCACAGAAACCATTTCTGCATCTTTTAGAGTCAAGATAAATTTTCTGAATCCGAATTCAGTGATTTCCAAAAATGTACATCCCTATGTCATTTTAGGAAATCTTACTCCCTCTACTCTTAAATAAGAAGTCCCACTTCTTTGTTCATTAAATTTAACTCTTTAAATTTAACTATCTCAACGGGGATTAAAAATCCATTACTTGTGTGACCCTCAATGGTTCAGGGATACAGCTAGCCGTGGGCTCACAACTCCTTGTGACTCGGAACAACAATTTCCGACTTGCCCATCGAATCATGGTAAGAGCGCCTAGCAACATCGCCCCATGATTCCCTAGGTATCACTGATAGTGTCTGCAAGAACCAATAGATTTTGGTTAGCGTACAGTACGGTCCCTTCATCCATATATCCCGATCGAATCAACAACCATTGGTAAATCGAGAGTCGTTCGAGATTCGATAACTATGCAATGCATCTTGAAGATCAAATAGTGACATCGCATGTGCTACTAAGAAACCATTTCTTAAAACACATCATGTACTCTGGCCAGAGATTCGTCACACTAATATCTCCTCAGATTGCATAGGATATCCACACTATCAAGTATGTGGTGAATCCTTGACAACAAAGCATCGACTCCTATATGTGTCGTAACTGTACCCAATCCCAACACCTGATGACCCCAATAGAGTCGGTAAACGAGTCAAAGTACAGTACTAGCATATAGAGTCTCAATGATGTTTCAAGTAGTAAGGACTAATGGTGTACAACCAAAACCGCGGACTTTATCCACTCGAAAAGTGATAACCACTTGGAAAGTCCGGATAGGGTAGTTCGATCATTCATCGTATGAATATCCATTTGCATGCTTTAAACATCTCTATGTTCCATACCAATGAAACGTGGTATTCGGCATCGCAAATGCTAGTCTCAATCTCGAGCGATCCTTATCCCTATTAACGGACGGCTCAATCGACTAGGAACTGTTTAGAATATACAGTGATTATAAAATGTGTTTCATGATAGCCATCCCCATGTGCCACCACATCTTACATACACTATAGTATATTCAAGGTCTTCATTTAAACATCTTATAGTATGTCACAACATAATAATATGATAAAAGATAAAGTAAACGCCATTATAAAAGTGTAAATTATATTAAACAAAAGATTGTTTATACATAGAGTCATCAAAGCCCTTAGCCACAAGTTGGCTCACCGGGCACCCACTCTATCAGGCATTCCATCCGTTTCGGACCTTGAAAACTTTAAAAATTCTTCATGAACATTCTTAAAAATAATTAAAAACATTAAAGTATCAAAATCATGATTTTTAGGACTCAAAAACTTATAAAATGGGGTGGGAAAATCGAGCCTGAGGCGCGGCCGCGCTGTCTCAACAGCACGGGCACGCTAGCCGTGCGCGGCCGCGCTGCTTCTGCAGCGCGGGCGCGCTCCCCGCTCGACTTCTTGCGACAAAGTGGCACGGGCGCGCTACTTAGTAGCGCGGGCGCGCCGTCTGTGCGCAGAGATTTCGCAGCTCAGGCGCGGGCGTGCCGTCGCGGCGTCTGATTCCGAAAACTGATCTTTTCTGCACTTTCTTCAAAATCCACAATGCTTTGGGACGTTTTTCCATCAAAATACCATTCAACAACATCAAAACTTCAAAATAACTTTTCCCAAAACAACAACCATTTCAAAGATTTTGAATCAAAAACCCTCATTCAACTTTTACCCCAACAATCTGATTTCTTGTCTTCATTCAAAACTCAATAAACTTGAACCGAAAACATCAGGAATGCTTCTCGTATCACAATCAAGCAACATACTCATAAAATTTTCAAGAAAACATTCATAGATCATCAATTAAACAACTAGGGTTTTATCTTGAAAATAACTATATTCTTGAATGGGTTTTAAAAAAATAGTAAAAACTTGCCTGGATCGTCTGATTGGGATTAACCTGGTCTGCAGAACGATCTAGCCTTGAGAAGCCTGAAGAACCCTAGCTTGGAGAATGCAGTTTTGAGAGAGATTTTGAGAAAGAAGAGTAAGAGTTCAAATGAGAGTTCAAAAAACTTCTGAATGCTTTTTCTCTGTGACTAATGGGCTCCAACACGGCCCATTAGTTACACTTAAAATTCTTTAAAATTTTTACTCTCTCAATAAAATACTTCTGCATCTACTAACTTTACTTAAAATATTTTTCTTAACTCGTTTCAAGGCTAGGATCGTCCCTACAACCCAAAATTAAACCCAACCTAAAAATTATTTTAAAAAAATAATATAACACATAATTCACATAACAATTAATATTATAAATAACATGCATTAAATCATATAATTAAATCAATTAATCATGATTAAGCTAGTGGACTTTTTGGACCTTAAAACTCTACCCTCCTTAAAAGAATTTCGTCCTCGAAATTCGACTTACCAAACAGTTCAGGATAGCTTTCTTGCATATCTTGTTCTGTTTCCCAAGTATCTTCTTCAATCAACTGGTTGCTCCATAAGACTTTCACCATTGGAATCTCTCTGTTTCTCAACCTACAAACTTGTCTGTCCAAGATTTGAACAGGCATCTCCTTGTAGGACAAGTCTGGCGTCCATTTCACTGGCTCATGGCGGATAACATGAGAAGGATTTGCCACATACTTCCTTAGCACAGAGATATGGAAGACATTGTGGACACCCCCCAAGTTGGGTGGTAGTGCTACTTGGTAAGCTCGAGCCCCAACTTTTTCTAGGATCTCAAAAGGTCCTATATATCTTGGACTCAATTTACCCTTTTTTCCAAATCTCATAACACCTTTCCATGGTGACACCTTTAAAAATACATGGTCACCTACTTCAAACTCCAAATCTCTACGTCGCTGGTCGGCGTAACTTTTCTGTCGACTTTGAGCTGTCAACATTCTGTCTCTGATCTTAGCTATTACATCCACCGTTTGAGTCACTATATCTGGTCCCAAAACAGCTCTCTCTCCAACTCCATCCCAGTGCAAGGGAGTTCTACACCTTCTCCCATACAATGCCTCATAAGGAGCCATGCCAATAGTTGCTTGATAACTATTGTTGTAAGTAAAATCCACTAAAGGTAATTTCGATTCCCAATTCCCTCCAAAGTCGATCATACAAGCTCTCAACATGTCTTCGAGTATTTGGATCACTCGTTCTGACTAACCATCTGTCTGAGGGTGGAAAGCTGTACTGAAAGCTAGCTTTGTTCCCAATCCTCTATGTAAACTTCCCCAAAAGTTCGAAGTGAACTTAGGATCCCTGTCAGATACTATCCTCGCTGGAACTCCATGCAATCTGACAATTTCTTGAATGTACAGCTCTGCATACTGATTCATCGAGAAGTTATTCCTGACTGGAATAAAATGAGCTGACTTAGTTAACCTGTCAACTATCACCCAAATCGAGTTCATCCTTCGCGGTGAGACTGGCAATCCTACTACGAAATCCATAGTGACATCTTCCCACTTCCATATGGGTATTGGCAAGGGTTTTAGGAGTCCCGCTGGCCTTTGATGCTCAATTTTTACCCGTTGACAAGTCAAACATTCACTCACAAATTCTACGATATCCTTCTTCATACCTGGCCACCAATATAAGGATTGCAGATCCTTATACATTTTCGTACTTCCTGGATGAATGGAATATGGAACAGTATGGGCTTCAGTCATCACTTCCACTCTCAATGAGTCTACTGCTGGCACCTACATTCTACCTCAGTGATGAACAATTCTATCTTTGACAGTGTACAATGTACCACCCTTGTCTTCATCTCTGTTCCTCCACAACGTCAACTGTTCATCAGAAGCTTGGCCTACTCTGATTCTCTCAAGAAAACTAGGTACTACTGTTAAGGCTGCTAGAGTGCATACCTCCATTGGTTCAAATACCTCCAAACTCATATGTGCAAATTCAGCAATCAACTCCTGCTGCACTGTCAATTGGTTCAATGTCGCAGACTTGCGACTCAAGGCATCTGCTACAACATTAGCCTTACCAGGATGGTAGTTAATGTCACAGTCGTAGTCCTTCACTAATTCCAGCCATCGCCTCTGCCTCATATTCAACTTCTTCTGAGTGAAGAAATATTTTAGGCTTTTGTGATCAGTGAAAATCCAACACCTTTTGCCGTACAAGTAGTGTCTCCATAGCTTCAAAGCAAAAACAACTGCCGCAAACTCAAGATCATGAGTCGGGTAATTCCTCTCATGGACCTTCAGCTGTCGAGATGCATATGCTATTACTTTATCATCCTGCATCAACACAGCTCCTAATCCACTCTTAGAAGCATCGGTATAAACCACAAAGCGACCCGTGCCTTCGGGAATTGCTAGCACTGGCGCTGAAATAAGTCTTTCCTTCAATTCTGTAAAGCTCTACTCACATTGTTCTGACCACACAAACTTCACACCTTTTCGAGTTAAGGAAGTCAGTGGTAGGGCTATCTTGGAGAAGTCTTGAATAAATCTCCTGTAGTAGCCTGCTAAACCCATGAAACTTTGTATTTCTATAGCATTCTTTGGGGCAGCCCAATTACGAACCGCTTCCACCTTTGACGGATCCACCTCAATCCCCTTAGCTGAAACTATATGACCCAAAAATGAAATCTGCTCCAGCCAGAATTCAGACTTACTATACTAAGCATACAGTTGCTTTTCTTTCAAAATTTGCAACACCGTAGCCAAGTGCTGACGATGCTCCTCCCTACTGCAAGAATATATCAATATGTCATCTATGAATACTATGACAAACTGATCCAAGAAAGGTTGAAACACCCTGTTCATCAAATCCATGAACACAGCTGGTGCATTGGTCAACCCAAACGGCATTACCAAGAACTCATAGTGGCCATAGCGAGTCCTGAATGTTGTCTTCTGCACATCTGCATCCTTTACCTTCAGCTGATGGTAACCTGATCGCAGATCAATTTTTGAGAACACCTCTGCCCCTTGCAATTGGTCGAACAAGTCATCTATTCTGGGCAAAGGATATCTGTTTTTCACTGTAACTCGGTTCAGTTCTCTGTAGTCAATGCACAATCTCATTGACCTTTCTTTCTTCTTGACGAACAACACCGGTGCACCCCAAGGCGATACACTCGGTCTGATGAACCCCTTATCCAGTAATTCCTGCAACTGATCCTTCAATTCTTTCATCTCGGTCGGCGCCAATCTGTACGATGCCTTAGAAGCTGGCTTAGTTTCAGGCAACAATTCTATCCCAAATTCGACTTCCCTGACTGGAGGCAATCCCGCAACATCATCGGGAAAAACTTCTGGAAAGTCCTTCACTACTTCCACTTCCACAAGTTTCGGTCGTTGTACCTCCAGATCACCAATTAGACTCGCAAGAAAGCCTGTACACCCATTAATCAATAATTGCCAGGCTGTTCCTGCAGAAATCATACCTGGTGCGCTCTTCTTAGAGGTTGTGCGGAACGCAAACGGTTTCCCGTTCTGATCTTTCAAGGAGACAGTTTTCCGTTTGCAGTCAATAATAGCCTCATGCCGAGACAACCAGTCCATCCCAAAAATTGCATCAAAATCCAACATTTTCAAAAGAATAAAATCTGCACACAAAACTAGACTCTGCATCTGAACCTTGAAATTTCTTACCACACTACTACTTTCCAGTTCTTCTCCTGAGGGTAACGACACACAAAATTTCGAAATAGATTCATCCGGCAAGACCCCCAATTTCATCAAAAAATTAACAGTTATAAAAGAGTGCGTAGCTCCTGAATCAATTAACACAAAAGCAGGTAAACCAGCGATACAGATCATACCTGTGACAATTGCAGAATCTGGGTCAACCTGATCGTGAGTCATAGCAAACACTCTTCCCCTGATAGGATCCTTTGACTGCGGGCAATCCTTGGCGAAATGCCCTGGCTTCTTGCAAAGAAAGCAAGTATTGGTCCCAAGCATTCATTGACCTGAGTGTGGCTTCCCACACTTTTGACAGATAGGTGCATTCGCCGGCCTTGGAGCATTGGCGTTCGGCTGATTCTGTCCCTGAGGTCGCGCCTGATTGAGGTTTTGGCGCTACTGCTGCTGCGGTCTCCTCTGAGCTGGGGCTTGGTACGGCCTCTTCTGACTAGACCCTTGTTGTTCTCTCCCTTGGTAACTGGCTCTTTTCGCTTGTGATTCTTTGATAATATCATTCCCATCTTTTTCTGACAACATAGCCTCATCGACTGCTGCTCGGTACGTTTGTGCCCCACTCAATCTGACATCACGACGGATAGTGGCATTCAGTCCCTCCATGAAATGCTTCAACTCCTCTACAGCATTACCCGAAATCATGGGCACAAAATACCTCCCCCTTTCAAACTTCTTCACATACTCAGCAATGGACATGCTCCCTTGGTGGAGCTCCAGAAATTCTATAGCAAGTCTAGTCCTGGTGCTGATAGTGAAATATTTTTCATAGAACACATCTTTGAATCCATTCCAAGTCAACGTAGTCATATCCACAGCAGAACGGGCTCCCTGCCACCAAACCCTTGCATCATCACGAAACATAAATATGGCACACCTCACACGGTCTGCATCAGTGAGCTGCATGTAGTCAAAAATGGTCTCCACTAACTGCACCCATTCCTCGGCTACAAGGGGATCAGCCCCTCCTCTGAACTCCTGCGGCCCTAGATCCTTAAACTGTTTAAAGATCGGATTAGTCAGTAGTGGCTGATTGTTGTTCCGTCCTCCCGCTTGTGCTTGGATTAACTGTTGAATCTGCTCCCCTTGGGCTCTACTCTGCTCTTGCAACAGAGTCGCCAACCCAGCCAAAAACTAGTTATTTTGATTGTCCTCATTGTTTGGATTCCTACGGTTAGCCATGATCCTGATGTCCATACAGTCCACATGCTTAATTACGTTATTTAAACATAACATCCTTATTAACATGCATAAATATTAATCGCAAAAGCTATCATGCATCTTAAACAATCCATAACATAGAACTTACAGACATGAAGACGAAGAACAGGGTCGTGGCGAGAATGCATGCGTGCAAACAAACCCAAAGCGAACTGCTCTGATACCAAGCTTTAACGTCCCAATTTCTCAATCGAAACGTTACTCAAACATACTTACTTAAAGATTTGGTAAAAATAAAAACTTTGCGGAAGCATCATCTTATTTATTAAAATAGCGTATAAAATGTGCACAAAATAAAATAGCATCTAAAAATATTTGCCAAAACATGGCCATCAACTAAAAAAATTTAAACTTGTTTGCCTCTCATCAAATAAAAAGGTTTAAAACATCTTCCATTCTAAAGCATTCACACTCATGCATTGCCCGTTGGACCGACCCCTGCCTCTTCTTCATGTCCGCCCACATAATCATCAATAAAAGCATCCACATCATCATTAGCTGCACCATTCAAGTATAGTGAGTCGAAAGACTCAACAAGAGCATGCAGAAAAGGATTTTCTAACTTTAAAAGGAAACATTAACTTAAACTCCCATGCAATAAACATAACTTTAATATAGCCATATCATAAAAATATTTGGGGAGATGAAGTATGAGTAGTGTGGTAATCGTCATAACGAGCCATTCATAGTTTCCTGTTGATCAACAAGCATATGGCATTAAGCCCGCAAACTTTCATTCTTTGGATAGCCGCTTTGAAGCTCAACCCGAAGTGCATACCCCGTATAACCATCCCGTGAGCCATGTTTGGATAGCCGCTCCGGAGCTCATCCCGAAGTGCATACCCCATATAATCACCACAAGACGCATAAATCATCAAAATATTTTCCATGCATCATATCATTCATCTTATCATTTCATTTTCATAAATCTCGTACATGCTCATAAAGTTTCTCGTGATGCTACATGCTTAAAATCCGTCAAAACATTTCATGAGAAGTTAACTTTCATGAGAAAATCACATAATCATGCAATACATAACTTGACTGATCCACGCGAGGCATTCCATCCATTTAGGACCTTGAAAACTTTAAAAATTCTTCATGAACATTCTTAAAAATAATTAAAAACATTAAAATATCAAAATCATGATTTTTAGGACTCAAAAACTTATAAAATGGGGTGGGAAAATCGAGCCTGAGGCGCGGCCGCGCTGTCTCAACAGCGCGGGCACGCTGCCCGCTAGACTTCTTGCGACAAAGCGGCGCGGGTGCGCTACTTAGTAGCGCGGGTGCGATGTCTGTGCGCAGAGATTTTGCAGCTCAGGCGCGGGTGCGCTGCTCGGCAGCGCGGGCGTGCCGTCGCGGCGTCTGATTCCGAAAACTGATCTTTTCTGCACTTTCTTCAAAACCCACAATTCCTTGGGACGTTTTTCCATCAAAATACCATTCAACAACATCAAAACATCAAAATAACTTTTCCCAAAACAACAACCATTTCAAAGATTTTGAATCAAAAACCCTCATTCAACTTTTACCCCAACAATCTGATTTATTGCCTTCAAATCATTCAAAACTCAATAAACTTGAACCGAAAACATCAGGAATGCTTCTCGTATCACAATCAAGCAACATACTCATTAAATTTTCAAAAAAACATTCATAGATCATCAATCAAACACCTAGGGTTTTATCTTGAAAATAACTATATTCTTGAATAGGTTTAAAAAAAACAGTAAAAACTTGTCTGGATCGTCTGATTGGGATTAACTTGGTCTGCAAAACGATCTAGCCTTGAGAAGCCTGAAGAACCATAGCTTGGAGATTGTAGTGTTTGAGAGAGATTTTGAGAAAGAAGAGTAAGCGTTCAAATGAGAGTTCAGAAAACTTCTGAACGCTTTTCCTCTGTGACTAATGGGCTCCAACACGGCCCATTAGTTAAACTTAAAATTCTTTAAAATTTTTACTCTCTCAATAAAATACTTCTGCATCTACTAACTTTACTTAAAATATTTTTCTTAACTCGTTTCAAGGCTAGGCTCGTCCCTACAACCCAAAATTAAACCCAACCTAAAACTTTTTTTAAAAAAATAATATAACACATAATTCACATAACAATTAATATTATAAATAACATGCATTAAATCATATAATTAAATCAATTAATCGTGATTAAGCTAGTGGACTTTTTGGACCTTACACTAAAAATAATCAAAATTTACTCCCCGGCAACGGCGCCAAAAACTTGTTGTGAAAATTTCTCGCAAGAGTACGAGTATAAATTTTTAATATTGTGAATAAATCATATATCGATCCCACAGGGAGTAAAATAAAAATATTTAGTGCTTGTAATTAAAATAGTCCAAACTTTATCTAGAAAATCAAACTTTCAGAAATTTTGCAGAAAAATAAAATAATCAATGAGTTTTTATAAGCAAGCACACAACTTTCAGATAAAATCAATCAGAAAAAAATGGTCTAGAGGTATAGATTTCACCTGGTTTCAACAACAATCAATCCTAATTAATTAATCTTCATGAATTTCAATGAATTAATAGCCAAGAATACTTAAGTGTATTATTCCCTCTATCGAGTGCCGAATAAAATATATCAACTACAATTCAATTCCAATATCCCTATTAAAAATCTTCTTGCAGTGATCAATTCAAAAAAATGTTCTTTTTAAAAGCTCTGTTAAAATTATATACTCTCCCGAGTTATATAAATAATTAACAGTGTATTTTCTAATGGTCCTATTCAAAATCTCCTCTCCCGAGTGCCAGATTTCAAATAAATATTACAAATCAATTATTGATCAGATAATTGAAAAGACAATCAATTCTAGAAAAAACAATTAATCTAGAAGAAACTCAATTCAATAAAATCAAAAATTCATGAAAGCGTCTACACCAGGTTCCATCCGACCTCTAGACTCTAAAAAATTAGTTCATAACAAAATTCTGAATAAAAAAATAATTCATAAATCCAAACATATTCAGAATAAAATAAATAAAAGATAAAGGAAACAAATCCGTCGTCGACGCCGTGTCCAGTCTATCGAACCCCGTCTTCGTTCTTCAAGTTAAAAGCTCAGAAATCCTTCCCAGGAATCGCACACAATCGACTCTGATATATCTGTACGTTTTATGGCGGCTCTTTTTTCTTGTCTGATAAGAGAATTCCTTTTATATCATGCACAAAAGCCCATCAAAAAGCCCAAGTAAATTATTGCCCGAAATAATAAAAAACGCTGAAATCTGCGACGCGCGGTCGCTTCACGTAGCCAGGCGGGCGCGCATAGCTCTCTGACATCAATTCTCAATTCTCTCACAATTCTTGCGCGATAGCGCTTTCTCTCTTCCTCTCTAGCGCTAAAGAGTAGCGCTAAACTTTAAGGCCCAAATAAGAAAGCCCATTAACCTTTTATTTCTTCCCTGTATGTTTCTTCTAACTTTTTTTCTTATTCAATTTTCTTTTCTTTTATCCTTTTAATTTCTTTCTCCTCTAAATTCTTATTTTTCTTCACTTGTCCAAATAAATTCAATAATTTCCTACAACCACAAAAACAACAAAATACCCACATAAATATGCTCGAAACAAATATTTAACAATTAAAATCATATATAAATTAAGTGTATACAATACACTTATCAAAAGGTACTGTCAGATTTGGGAAGAGAGGGAAGTTATCTCCGAGATTCATCGGACCGTACGAGATGCTCGAGAAGATAGGCGATCTTGCCTATAGACTTGCACTTCCTCCGTCTTTATCTGGTATTCACGACGTTTTTCACGTCTCTATGCTGCGGAAGTATCATCCAGATCCTTCTCATATTATTCGGCCTGATGAAGCCGAGTTAGACGAGACTCTGAGCTACTTTGAGCGACCGATTCAGATCCTTGATCGGAAGGAGAAGCACTCCGAAACAAGTTGATTCCGTTGGTGAAAGTGCAGTGAAGCCGTCACGGAGTTGAGGAAGCAACTTGGGAGACAGAATCCGATATGAGACATCGTTTTTTTGAGTTATTCGGATGACGTGAGTTCTTCTTACTGTCTTTAGTTCTTTATTCTATCTTATGAGTTGTGATTCTTATTGATTTCGAGGACGAAATCTCTTCTTAGTGGGGGAGAATTGTAACGCCCCGTTTTTTATCTTAAATGAGTTTATTTGAATTAATCGGAGATTTCAGAGTTCAAGAGCCGACTTGATTTTGATCAGGGTCTATTTTGAAAATTTCGGATTTTTCAGGGACTAAAATGTAAATATTGAAATTGTTATTATATCTAGCATGGGTTGACTATTCTTAGCACTTTATCTTCCTCCTCTAGCCGTGCTCCACCATTGAAGACGCCCTCTTGAATATTCAAGCTTCCAGATTTCAATCCGAGCTCGATCCGTCCGTTGGAAATTATTTCTGAAGGCAGTTTAGCGATCATTGCAGCGAGAGATCCGTTATACCGTAAGTATTTCTCCGATCAAACACGTTTTGTTTTTTGGATTTTTTTAGAATCGTTTGAGATTCGAGTATGTTGTTCTTGACAGAGTTATGATCGTTTATTATCTGTCGATTTTGAAATAGAGCGACGTTCGGAATTGTTATGATTTTTGGAAGCCATTTTTGAAAAAGAGGTTTTGAGATTTGTTGGAATTGCCTTGTTATTGTTGTATTAGCATTTATACGAGTTGATATCGATATTGAACTGTTGTCTGCATTTTTGGTTTGTTCAGTTATAGCCGTTATGTCGCCGGTTTGAGTTTTTTGAGATTTGAACCGTTTTGAGTTGTTGATCTTTGGCTTGTGAATTGATCGTCGTTGTTGATCATCTTTTTGTATCTGAACAGTTTCGTATGGAGTTGTCAAGCCCGGAGTCAACAGCTGTTGATCGTCAAGAGTTGGACGAATATCGGTAAAGAGATTACCTTGAGCCGTTGTTGTTGTTGTTGGATTGTTTAGTTTTTTATTAAATCTTTTATTGTAGCATTTCCAGAGTTGGAGCTACTGCATTGAAAGGTAAAAGCAGTCATCGTTAGCGGGATAGCATACTCGGGACAGCTGGTTCTCGAGTTTCCCTTCAAATCACATATTGCACCAATAATTGTTCTAGCATGTGGAACTTGTATTTTGTTGATTGAATGAACTCTTATTATGTGGCTTATGTTTATGTTTTGTTATGCATTCATCTTGAGCCAACTTTGATTTCAGCGGGCAGAACAGCCCTTTTTGATTAGACGTTTTGGGGGTTATACTATGAGTGGCCTGGGTGTAGAGGTTCTCCTAGAGTCATCATACTTCTTATAGTCGCACCAAAGTCTAGGGAAGTGGGATACGTGGACCATCTCGATTGGGAGAGTCGGTGAATCTTTACGTGATCTCATCCTCGGGATCCCAAAAGCATAGCAGCAATCCCTCGTTTATCAGAATTGATATCCCAATTTAAATACATGCTTAACATTCATTTTGATTTGATTGTGTTGTCTTGAAAGCATGTTGTTGTTATATTAATTGTTACTTTTATGTTGCTTTTACTGGGAATATTATTCTCACCGGAGTTATCCGGCTATTGCTTTGTTTTGTATGTATACTTGGCAACAGAAGAGGCAGGATCAAGTCAGCAAGGACCTGGTTAGCAACAAGAGGGAGAGCTAGTAGTGGGACTCGGTTTAGAAGTCGAATTAGCATGTCAATGTAGTTTACTTTTGGAACATGTTTAGATCTCAAACTTCGTTGTTTATGTTGTATTGGTTATGCGAGACTTTTGGTTATCGAATATTGATGTTGCATGTTGTAATCCCTATTTTGAAATGTTGTTTAAGGTTGATTTATAGCATGATCTGTTCTGAATTTTCTGGGCAGAGGGTGTGCTCGATCGCGCGAGTTCACCCGATCAAGTGCGGCCCTTCATTTTGTTGAAGCAGAGAACTTCATATTTTTGGTGCGCTCGATCTTACGAGTTCATAGGATCGAGCGCATGGCTTGAATTTCCCGGCAGAACTTGAAGCATGTTTGGTGCGCTCGATCGCACGAGTTCATGCGATCGAGGGCAACCCTGTTTTAAAAAAAAAATTCCTTGTCATGCCTTGATTTTTGATTTATTAATTGATGTTGGTTTACCTTATATTAACGATAGAGGATTAGAACCGAGGTCTCGCAACTTGGCTCGTCTCGCAAGTTCCGTAGGGGAACCATCTGAGCCCGGACTAAAAGGAAAAGAAATGATATCTCAACTTGAAAGTCTAGATGACATAATAGTGAATGTACTAGAAGGGGATTGGAGGTATGACATACACAAATACCTAACTAAGAACGAGCTCGCGAATGACAACAAGAAGGCTCGGAAAATTAGAAGAAGAGCCTTACGTTTTGTGATGATTGATAAAATACTTTTCAAGAGATCATTCTCTCAACCTCTTCTGAAGTGTCTCGGCCCGAACGAGGCTAATTATGTTTTACGAGAAATACATGAAGGTTGTTGTGGAAATCACTTGGAAAGTATAGCCCTAGCTCGGAAGGCTCTCCTAGCTGGTTTATTCTGGCCCACTATGAGGAAGGATGCATCTGCCTTGGTCCACTCATGCTATAATTGCCAAAGACATGCTAATTTGCAATGGAATCCCGCAGAATTTATGAAAGCAGTAGTAGCAGCTTGTCCTTTCGATAAGTAGGGGATGGATATTGTTGGACCATTCCCAGTCAGTACGGGTCAGAGAAAATTCTTGTTGGTGGCAGTCGATTATTTTTCAAAGTGGGTCGAGGCTGAGCCCTTGGCCAAGATCACAGAAAAAGAAGTGTTGAATTTCTTTTGGAAAAATATTGTTTGCCGGTTCGGGATACCACGCAGACTCATATCAGACAATGGAAAAAATTTTTGTGATTCTAAAGTCCGAGCTTGGTGTGAACAGATGAAAATTGAACAAATTTTCACATCCGTCGCCTATCCCCAAGGGAATGGGCAAGTAGAAGTTACTAACAGAACTATTGTGCAAGATTCTGCCCGGGGAAAATGGGTGGAGGAAATTCCCTCCGTGTTATGGCCTTACCGAACTACAGCAAGGTCTGGGACGGACGAGATGCCATACAATATGGTGTACGGGACTGAAGCAGTTCTACCCGCTGAGATTGGACAAGAAAGTGCTCGGATAATAGCTTATGGCCCTAACAACAACGAACTAAGGGCAATGGACCTGGACCTAGTGGAAGAAAGTCGAGCTAGAGCAGCTGTTAGGCTAACAGCTTATAGAAAGAGAATGACCCGAGCCTATAATAAAAAGTTTTACCCCCAAGCCCTTCAAGAGGGAGACCTGGTTATGAGGAAAATCCAACACCATGGAGAAAGAGGAAAACTGGATGCAAAATATGAAGGACCTTTCAAGGTGGTGGGGAAGGCAGGAGTAGCTGCTTACTATCTGGAAGATGCACAAGGAAAACAAGGAAAACGGCCATGGAACGCTCAACACTTGAAGAAATATTACTCTTAGGGGCCCGGTCAGATCTGCTGCATCACCCGGCCTCATGGGAGTAAAGGGTTGTGGGTTATTTCATTATTTTTGGGTTTTTTAATTTGATAGTAGTAGTAGTTAAGTTCTTTTGTTATTATTTTTTTAAGACATGTTTTTTGGAAATTATAAATAAAAAAACGACATATTTTTGTCAAACATCACAAAATAAAGCCCGACCAGTTCGGCACTCACCACGCCATTCGTGGTCAAATTAAAGCCCGACCAGCTCGGCACTCACCACGCCATTCGTGGTCAAATTAAAGTCCGACCAGCTCGGCACTCACCACGTCATTCGTGGTCAAATTAAAGTCCGATCAGCTCGGCATTTACCACACAACTTTTGGCCGGCATTTTCACACCAAAATTTTGTTAAAGTTCCAGCTCGAAAATCCACTTCATACTTGGTAAAATTTTGTTAAGTTTCCAGCACGGGAATCCATTTTATACTTAACAATATTTTGATTATATTCCTTGCTTGGGATTTTATTTCATCGAAATTCCAGTTCGGAAGTCTATTTCATACTTGGTAAAATTTTGTTAAGTTTCCAGCACGGGAATCCATTTTATACTTAACAATATTTTGATTATATTCCTTGCTTGGGATTTTATTTCATCGAAATTTTAGTTCGAAAGTCTATTTCATACTTGGTAAAATTTTGTGAAGTTTTCAGCACGGGAATCCATTTTATACTTAGCAATATTTTGATTATATTCCTTGCTTGGGAATTTATTTCATCGAAATTTTAGTTCGGAAGTCCATTTCATACTGGGTAAAATTTTGTTAAGTTTCCAGCACGGGAATCCATTTTATACTTAGCAATATTTTGATTATATTCCTTGCTTGGGATTTTATTTCATCGAAATTCCAGTTCGGAATTCCATTTCATATTGGGTAAAATTTTGTTAAGTTTCCATCACGGGAATCCATTTTATACTTAGCAATATTTTGATTATATTCCTTGCTTGGGATTTTATTTCATCGAAATTCCAGTTCGAAAGTCCATTTCATATTGGGTAAAATTTTGTTAAGTTTTCATCACGGGAATCCATTTTATACTTAGCAAAATTTTGATTATATTCCTTGCTTGGGATTTTATTTCATCGAAATTCCAGTTCGGAAGTCCATTTTATGCTGGGTGAAATTTTGTTAAGTTTCTAACTCAGGAATTTTATTTCACACTTGGTAAAACTTTAATAAATAGTGGGTAAATTTGTAGCCTGAGAGTCAATATTATACTTGCCAATTATTTTAAATATCTGCTCAGGAATCAATCTTATAATTAGTTGAGCGTTTACTAAATTCCCAAATCGGGAATTAGTCCTTTACTTATATATAACCGAAAACCCATTCTTTTTTAACTCAAAAATTAATGAACCAATATGAACAAAAATTTGTTTGACAAAACACGACACATGGCCCAGGACGGGCAAGAAAGGAAAGACCACACAGGGTCTGAATAGAATGTTTCAAGCATTATTTTTCAAAGGCAAAAAATAAAACTAAGGGGCAGCATCCTCCTTCTGTTCTGATTTTTCTTTCTCCCGCACAGGCTCCTCTTGCTCAGACTTCTCTTTCTCGTCAGGAAAGTCATCCAAGGCCTTGGCAGAGTCGAGGGAGGGGAAAGGATGCTCGGCTTCAGAATAACCCTCAGCCCGGATCTGAGCTAGGCACCCCTTAAAGTCGTCCTCGAAGAAGGCCACATTCTTCTCAGCGCATAGGTCAGCAAACTCAGAGGAGTTAATAAAATCCTTTTTCTTTTCAGCCCACCCGACCTCGAACTCTTGGTCCTTGGCAGCCAGAGCATCCTCGAGCTCGGTAATACGCTTGTTGGCCCCATCCCATCCATCCTGAGCCGTCTCAATGTCCGACCTCATATCATACATTTCCTGGTCATGAGCCGCTTTGATGTCACGAATCTGCCCGGTCAATGCAGCTATCCGTTTCACCAAGGCATCTTGGTTCAAAGAGTGGTCTGTGCGGGACTTATAGGAGTGGGCAGTAATATCCCCCACCCAGACCACGGCCTAGAAAGGAAAATATAAAATATTAGTTACAAGAAAAAGAATGAAAAAACAAAAGATCACGAATAACAAGAAGCTACCTGCATGAGGGTCAAGGCCAAAGATTCCTCAGCCTATTTTTCCGGGACTGCCCGAACTATCTCCAGGTCCTCTGTAGAGACCATGTGCTGCAAAAATTTCAAACTCCTGGGTTGGTCTGGTCGGGCAAAGAAGGAGATTCTCGGGCTGTAGGGATGATCAGGATCACCTCGTTCCATATGCTCGGGAAAGGACCCGAGGTCAATGAAAACTTTCTCCTTCCCCTTTCCATGAGCGGAGATGTTAATTTGGGGAAGGGGCTCGGGCTTGCTTGGAGTTTCATCTCCTCGGAATTTTTTAGAAATATTTTTGGATTGCTGATCGGGAATCTGTTGGTTAGATTCAGTGGCAGACTCCGCAGACGCCTCGGGTTTCTTCCGCTTCAACCTCTTGGCTGCGGCTCGGAAGTCAGCAGTCATTTTAGCCCTTGTGACACCTCCAAGGCTGCTCGGGCTCAGGACGAACAAAGAAGAATCTATTGTTCCAGCCCTTGTGACAGCTCGGTTTTCCCTTTAAAAATTTGTACTCGGGTCGGATAGAAATATAAAATCGACCCGGGGATGTCTTCTTGATTTGAAGAAATTTGGTAAAATTCCCTACATCTAAAGGAACCCGAAAAAAACAAAACAAAACTCCTAAAGATAGGATGGAACTAAAAGAGTTAAGGGTCAGCTGGCTCAGCCATATACAGAAATATTGACACAAAGATAAGATCATCTCGGGGATGGGAAACCTAAGACCCATCTTGACCTGGTCTAGACTAAAACTTAAAAAACCCTTCAGGGGTTTGTGAGCCCGGTCTCGTCGACCGGGAAGTTGGAGGTCATAAGTGTCAGGCATCCCCGACCTGTCCCTGATGGTCGGGCCCATGTCTGGACGTAAATGGGAGGCTAAAACCTCAAACCAGTGTTTATCCTTCTCTCGCAATTGAGCTTCGTCAGATCTAAGGGCATAAAGCCTCCGCATTTTTGCCTCCCGAGTCTCAGAAGGGCTCGGGTCGGCATCTGACCCCGAAGAGTCATTATGCTCAGGCATCTCAAGGGGAGGAGAACCCTCTATAAAGGCTACCATTTCCCGGACTACATTTTCGTCCGAGGAAGACATCTCAATTTTTATGGGAAGGATAAAACTTACAAAGAAGGAAAAAAGGAAATAGGGCTCTGAACGAACCAGTGAGGGTTAGTCGTCGCGGCACGGGACGGGCGAGCTCTCGAAACTTTGACACAGTAACGCAATCACTGTGAAAGGTGAAAAATGAATTTTTTACTGCCCTATTTATAGTAGGAGTGGATCAATGTGGGCCGTTAGATGATAACCCCGATCAGCGGTCCGAGGTGGGCAACGTCGCTCATGGAATCTTTTGGAAATCGTACCGTCACGAGATCTCAACCGTACAAAGAAAGCACATGACGAGGATCGAGATCCGGATCATCTAGAGAAAGCACGTGACGGGGATTGAGATCCAGGCCGGTCATGGAAAGCACAGTGTGTTATATTATATCACAGGCATAATACATGAGGCTCGGGATCAGGTCAGACGACTATATGGTCTAAAATTCATAGTCCTTTTAGACCAGCAGGGGTAGGTACTATTGATGTCCCTCAATATTAAATGGATCTAACCCGACCCGAGCCCAATAATCAATATTTCTGGAAATATACTTTGAGGCTCATTTAATCTTATTTTATGAAGAGCCCAGTCTGGGATGGCCTTGTTAGGGAATATGGTCATAATCATAAATTCATGGGCTTGAGCCCTAACTGGTATGGTTGGAGCCCGACCCGGGCCCAGGAAGGGCCCAATATCTAGAATCTTCCAGTACTCTCGGACACATGAAGATCTGCAACAGATAAGGACAATATCTTATTAATCCAAAATTTGATATGATTTCAGACTCATCAATTAGAGTACTCTAACACATGTTCTACCTTGACAAGGTAACCTACCCCTCCAAGCCCCTATAAATACAGGTATTTCTTATGGTTTTACACATTCATCTCTTCTATTCACTTCTGGTTCACACACTCACGCCCACATATTCTTTTGTTCTTACTTTCTGTCAAACTCTTTCACTTTTGAGCACTGACTTAGGCATCGGAGGGGTCACGTCAAAAACACATTCGGCGCCCCCTAACTTGGCTTTTGTCTGTGCAGAACTCCGTCGTGCCCGACCCGACCTGATTTATTAAAGATTTGGATATACACTCTACCAGATCAAACCCAGATAAAAATTTTGACATCATCAGATTATATCATTTTTAAGGAGCGTAACGATTATTGTGAAGCTAAACGGTATGTGTCCGACTGCTAGTTTTAATTAATGGTTGATTAGCTATTTAACGGTGCATTTGAGTTCCCTCATTATAAAAATATAAAAATTAATCAAAATTTATATTCATATATCTTAAGAAAATATTTTCCAGCCTGTGTCCGATTAATAATTTGAATTATATGCTATACTGGCAATTTAAGATGGGGGATAAATGTCATTTGTCAACACGTGTGCGTCATTAAAATATTTAGTTCCGAAAATTCATTATCTAGATAATAAACTTGTAAAGACGGTGTATGTGCATAAAATTATTTTTGGGGTAATTTATTATTTTTTGGTATCAGATAATCAGTGTAAAATATTCAAAAATATATTAAAACTTAAAATTTTAGACATAGTTTTTAATAATTAAGATGAGCTTTTGTTATTTTGTGGTTTTTGGGATTAAACACTCTTAGGTTTATAACCTAACATAATCCATACATAGAATAAAAATAACAATTTTGACATTGAAAATAATATTGTCTCATTGACGGGGTCGAATTAGAAATCGTCTCATGATATTAACAGGAGACCGCCTCGCAACCGTTTGTGTGTTGAAATCATGTGTATGTCGAAACTAGAGAAATTAAGCACTAGACACTATTTTTCTAATGAAACTTTTATTTGTCTTTGGCCCTTATTTTATCCAAACATTTACATCTCCATTATTACACAAACGAAAATGAATACACGCTTCTCCAATAAAATAGGCTTGCTTAAATAATCAGTCAAACCTTCACATCTTTATACAGACGACCTATACATATACATATATGGTGTGTGTATATATATATATATACATACAACTTGGGTTTCTTAATTCATCTTCTAACTTAAGTGATTATTCAACCCCACTTTTTAAATCAATTGACAGCTAGAGCTACAGCTAGCTAGCTATTGCTTTAATATTATCAGAATATTTATTATTATTCTGAATCTTCATTTCTTATTTTAATGTGGGACTTATTATGGTCCCTAGCTAGTAGCCACCTCAAACATTGTTTTTATTATTTTACTTGATGGATTAATTAATTGATATTTTGACATTGATGTCAATAAGTCCATTCTTGAGGTAGTTGCATTTCTTCTTCTTGATCATGTGGCGGATGACTTTGGAACCTTGGATCGATATCATTCTGTTGGAGTAATAGGCCATTTCTTGTATCTACAAATGATAATGTTCGGGATAAATGAATCGATCAGGTACGATGAGCTATCAAAACGTAAAGTACTGTTTACAATTTAAAATTTGTGTTACGATTTATTATCTGGTATGATTTTGATAAAGTGACAAATGTTCGATCCTTATAAATAATTAAAAACCTTAAAAATGACCCTTTATTTGTTTTCTATTTTTCAAAAAAAAAATCGTTTGCTCGAACTCAAATCTATCTTATAACATTTTTCAAAAATAAAAAATAAAAAATCTATCTTTTTTTTTTTTGCCTAGTGGCTTACATACGAATAAGTCTTTATACATATAAAAGGAGATTTAAATTCGTAGCATGCATATACTGACTTGGAAAGCACTCAAGTCTCCCACAGCTCCTTTCAAAAAAATAAAAAAAAAGTCTCCCATAGCTATTTTAATTGCCCATTAATGTTTGGTTGGCTTCAACACTTTAAAAAAAATGCATCACATAGTCAGAAACTATGGCTTTAAAAATGCCCACAATTACATGTTTTCCATTAATATCTTGAGTAATATTAAAAAAAGGTGATCCATTATTGTAACGTCCAAAACGAAACACTTCATTCAACTTTTATCAGAAAAATAATTTTAATAATCCTTACATCTAAGGAGCATTTTCTTTGAAATCATAATTTCATATCTATACGATGATGAAACATTACCTTTGGGTCCGGAGTGAGTCCAAGGCCTATCGTGACCGATGCAACCGGAACTTGAATCACGGCTCACCGGGGAAGAAGTCTCGGAAAGTTTGCTAAAATGGAGCTCGAGAGTCCGTAAAACCCTCACCGGCATCAAAACCGAGCAAACTGAAATCAAAGCCGAGCAAAAAAGTAGACAATTAAGTTATCTCTCACTATCAATTAATAAATGGTGGTACCACTAGTCATATGTGCCATGCCAATGTACGTAATATCAGACGAAATAGCTAGAGGATTAATTAAGAGTTAGAGTTGGCCGACAGAAGGGAAACCTAGAAACGGATGGGTGCCCAAACTAGACATATCTAGAGGTGGGTTTTTGGTATATTGTATCCAAAATATTGGTATAAAAAAATTCATATCGATACCGATATCAAAATTTCGAAATTTTGGTATGGAAAAAATCCATACTGATACCGTACAGATACCGAAAAAAAATTCGATATACCAAAAATGGTATAAATATCTATATATCGAAAAAAATTTCGGTACGGTATTCCGAAAAGTCGATATTTTGGTTCGGTATCCCAGCGCTAGACATATCTGCATTTTTTAAAATATTATAATTCTAAGTTTCTAGGGAGGGAAAACTATATCGTAATTAATCTCCTATCGAATTGGAGACAATAGCCATACATATTTATTGATAGAAAAAAATACCCAAAGGGATATCGTCTTTTTTTTTCTTGGAGTCGGGAGAGAAGGGACATCGATTATATGCATGTGTATCAAAATGTCAATGATTATGTTTATATTTCAAGAAAACCAAGACTTGCCTAGTTGATTTACTAGAAGTTA
Source organism: Henckelia pumila (assembly GCF_033568475.1). NCBI lineage: Eukaryota > Viridiplantae > Streptophyta > Magnoliopsida > Lamiales > Gesneriaceae > Henckelia > Henckelia pumila. The sequence continues at coordinate 143,478,012 of NC_133120.1, forward strand.
TATCAGTACTTTAATAAAACAAATTATGTATATATGTATAATGATGTTATAATGTTAAGAGTTACGAGATGTTCGTGCGAGCATGTAACGTAAAACATTAAATTTTTTAGATATATCCCGAAAATATCTAGTTAAGACCAGAAACGCCCAAAAAACAGGCACTCAGTATATATGTCATTTTCTGGAAAAAGATTAAAGGAGGACCTTGCACATGGTCCTCTTTAATTGCTCACTATTTCGTCGGCCCCAAATACACGTAAACCGTACAGTAAATGAGAATAAAGCCAAAACAAGTGGGATTCCACCAAAAAGATTCCAGTACGAAGTCATTGGGTGATGCATATTCTGATATATATATAAGAATTTATTGGAATAAGATGACAGTTTTGGTAAGCATTCAGAGGAATCTGAGGAGGAGATAGCATATCAAACCACCATGGATTGCGACTCGCTACCAAAATAGATGGAATCTTGAGTTATTTTTTATTTTTATTTTATAAAATTGAGATTTCGAATCTCGATATTCAACTGTTTTCATGAGATATTCATGGACAAGTTTGGATACATAAGTTGGATCGCAAAAGCTCTCCGATTTTGAAGTCGTGATCATAGGATAATTTTACTGAAAAATTGGAAAAACGTGTTTCGGGGTTGTACGAAAATGCAAAATTATTCTTGTTTTTTTCCCCAAAAATAAATATAAACTTTATTTTTCTTCTAAAAAACTCTTGTTAAACTATCTTACGTGTCAATTTTATGAGAAGAGTATTTTATGTGGGTCACTCATGAAAAAGTATAATTTTATATATAAAAATTATTACTATTTTATTTTAAATACGAGTAAGATTGACCTAACAGAAGATTAAAAAAATCTATGAGACTGTTTCAAAAAAAAAACCTTCTCTATTTTGTTTTGGTTCTTATTGTATTGAGGCCAAAATCCTTTCGGTATCTCTTTATTTTGGATGTTCCAAAAAGATCCGTTGGTTTTACGAATTTAAAGGTGCTTTTAATCCTTGATGTTGATTCAAAATGATCTAGTACCAAACAATTTAAAGAACAAGGCATGATTACCATTATTCCAAGAAGTATCAAGTTTAGATGAAAAGAGTAAGTCTCCTATGATACGGATCTATATCCGTGTGATGAGTCAATCCAATTCATATTTTTAATAAAAATAATAATTTTGTATAAAAAATAATAATTTTTCAGGAGTTCGATCTAATCAGATATTCATTTTATAAAATTAATATATAAAACAGTTTTATGAAATTTTTGTGAGACGAAAGTTACTTAGATATGCTTTTGAGTTAGTTTTAACGATGAACTAACACAATCTTATCTTTAAACATAAAATTAAAAATTAAAAAAAACTTTTACAATTTTTAGAACCAAACAGGCATAAAATTAATTACCCTATCACTCAAGAGTATTAATTTTGACATTTCTTCAGGGCGTCAACAAAATAATTATTCATTTTAAAATAAAATTGTAATATTTATTTATTATTCGAGTTATTTTTAATTCAAATCTGACTATTTTTTAATTATATAATTATATATTATACATAAACATATAGGTCACTAACTCTTATATAGATATGATAATAATAGCTAATAATAATTATGTCCCATCATTAAAAAGTCATCAAAACAAACGCGTATTTAAGTGTTTACCTGGCTTCTTCTTCTCTGGAGTCGGGTCATTGGGAAAACGGGGCAAGAAAACTCCGGTCCCACCAGACCCGTAACTGGATCCGGAATTATCAAGGAAAATAGCCTTCATCCCCGACCCGACAATTCCCTGCCCGTTTCGTCTGTAGTTCACATAATCCCGTCCCGTGTTTGGAACCCGCTTGTTGCCCTTGACCCGCTTTTCTCCAACACTACCAGATTCTTGAGGTTGATTCTTTAATTGGTACACCTATATATTATTATACACGAAATTTTGTCTTACTTCTCTATATTTTTTGATGGGCTTAAATAAAATAGTTTCGATGAAATAAAAAAATATATATATTTATTTATATATAAAATCATGAAATTTCTACCGTGTGTACGTGGAACATAAGCTTATATGTGGGCACTTGGTGTGAAGATTTTATCATATTGGGGGAAATTTTAACCCCTTGTGTTGAACCGTAACATACCAAACATGTAAAAACATCTTGCTCCACTTTAAAGCTTAGATATTCGAGGTCAAATTGCAACATATAAATAGAAAAATTCAGATCTATCACAAATGGAATGACAAGTGCCAAAAGATTTTCAAAATAATTAAAAAGTGAAATTTTTTGATGTTAGAATTAATGGACGCAACTTGCTGAAATATAATATTCATTTGTTTATTTAGGCATACATAACACTATATAATTATCTAAAGTATTAATTAATTAATTAATAAAAGGATGATCACTACTTTCTGGGAAACTATACTAGCTAATTACCTGAAAGCCCTGATCACAAACAGAGGTACTATCATGATCTTCTTCTTCTTCTTCTTCTTCATTAAGCATGCACTCAGCCATTTGACGGCTGAGTTCCGCCATGAACTCTTCGTCCAGCTCGCTCCCCGATGTCCCCGAAGAGCCCAGCTCGGATCCGAACGGCGTGCTGAGACCCGACGAGCACGAAGCACCCAAGGACGACCCTTTTTCAGCACTTAATTCTTCAACGATCAGGGCCATGTTTTTCTGGGGTTTGAACAAATCAGCATAAGTTTTCTTCTTCATTTTTGTATTGGATCGATGAGCTAAGCTAGAGAGATTTAATTAAGCAGTTGTTAATGCTTTTAGAATCTTTTTGAGTGGAATCTTGAACATTGGGTGAAAGGGATTCTTCGGCTTAGCTTGCTAGCTAATATATATTGTCAGACTAAAACAATTTATTATTTATTATTTATTATTTATTTATTTTTATATATAAATATATATATATATAGGATGTAAAGGGTATGTTGTCGAGTTAAAAGACATATATGGTTGAGAATGGGACAGGTACGTGAATTCAATTGAGGGTGTCACGTTACCATACAAATTTATTTTATATACTAATTAGTATATTTGTATATTAATTTCAAAACATATTATAAGTTCAATTTTAACATTTACTTTAATAATATTTTTTGTGTTTTATAAGTATAAAAAAATATAAACTATGGGTATAGACAAGTTTTTTTTTAAATGTTTTTGAAAAATATTTTTAAAAAAGTGTTTTTCAGTTATATTTTTCAAAAAATATATGAGCGAGAGATATTTTTAGATGTTTTTAAATGAAAACACGACAATCAGCGACTAAATTGTTCAATTTTAATTAACATTATTTTTGAAATATTAAAATATTTTTATAAAATAGTTGTCCAAACACATTTATTTTTATAACAACTTTTAAACTATTTATAAAATATTTTTTAAAACACTTTTATAAAAATATTTTACACGTACTTGTCCAAACGGAGTGATAGTGACTATCTTTTAAATTTCTAAAATATATCATTCCCCTAATTAAGAAAACAAGAAACAAAATTGGTCATATTTCGTAATTTAGTTAGTTGATCTTGTACACACACATCACTCATTATATTCTTATGTTCTCATATTTGACTTGAGCATCAAAGACGATACGCCGAAAACATTTTTCGGCCCCTTCTAACATTCTTGCTCTTGGTTTCAGACTCTCGTCAGGTCGAGAAATATATCTTAGCTCGGCTAGGGTATCACACTTTTCAGCACATCACATATAATTTTAAATACTTGGCCGGAATTGATACATTATATGAAAAAAATGTGATATGTTTTTTTATCTGGTAAAAATGTTTGAAATGTTCGAAAATGTTTGCGTAGTTATCAATGATGTAGCAACCTCTGACTATACACAAACCCATTTATTTAACTAGATTAAGTTTTTTTTGTGAGAGAGTCTCAGATAATATATTCATGAGATGTATCGATCTAATACATATATACTTATAGTTAAAAGTAATAAGTTTGATATAAAAAATAATACTTTTGCATGGATCGAGGTTGGGTTGGAGATGCGTTTTTATAAAATAGACTCATGAGACGATCTCACATGATTTAATTTCGTTTATCTTTTAAAATATTATTGTATATAAAAATAATCACAAATTAAATGATTTCATTGGTCAATAACTATATAACTAAATGTCACTAAAAAGGACTTGAAGAAGTCCTGAATGGGCTCGTAATTTATTATTATTATTATTATTATTATTATTATTATTATTATTATTATTATTATTATTATTATTATTATTATTATTATTATTATTATTATCATCGACAAATGAAATTAAAACTAGAAATTAAGAATATTTAGAAAACAAGTCCCCACCGATGATCGATTTTGACGGTTTTATCTTGTATTTTGTGGGGTTAATTCGCAGCGTTCTAGCTGGTGGTTGGACCATACGTTTGTCCGGCCACTCCACTCGACTGCCAATTATTGAAAAGTAAATTTCAAGTACTGCAACTTTTAATCATCTAACTAATTAATAAATTTTGTTACCATATAAATTTGGTTTTTGGATCTGGTGCTACGTATAACACCGTGTGCACTACAGATTATCTAAATTCCAATTTTATTAAAGAGTAAATATTTAAACTTAGGGAAAATTAATTCCAAAGACGTCTAACTTATCAAGGTTGATGTTTTATTCGAGTAACTTTGTTTTTGTTTGTTTTTATTTCTTCGAATAGCTAACGTGGTGTTGGAAAATACTAATGTGTACTATAAAACTCGGACACAAAAAAAAAAGACATTGATGTGTCTTATGTCACGACATTACTTTGGCGGAGTATGTATAAAACCAACAAAAGCAAAATTACATGATCAAGAGGTCCAAGACCAAACTTTAACAAATTAAAAGGTTCGAAACAGAAAGCATGATAATTTAAATGACCAATTATTTTTCCTTAAAATTTGGACAAATAAACCAATTTTTATACTACGATCAAATTCCAAAAAAGAAGAAAAAAATTTAATAATAATCACACTTGCTGAGAGATCGTGAATCAAGTTTTTTTTCCTAATTAGATAGTTGATTGCTAGCTGTACGCTTAAATGTTTGTTGGTAGAGGGTTTGTAGATGTTTGTATTGACCAACAACGTATATGGTTGGAAAATTGGTTACCTATTTTAATTAGTTGTGAAGGTAAATCATGTGATAAATTTATCAATTTCTTTTGTTTGGTGCATATGCATGAGAGATTCTTGATTCATTAGTTGGAGACTCATCGGCTATGTTTTAAGGGTGAGTTCGGTAAGAATCTTAAAAGATCTAATTTTTTTAAGGGTTTCTTTATTCCATAAATCTAACTACAATTGGGGTTATCTTATCGTCAGTAAAAAATAACCGAATAAAATTTTTCCAAATTAAACGTACCAAATTTTGGTTCAAATACGAATAAAAACACACAAAAAAGGCGAAAAAAAAACTAATTCCATATTTCTCCATAATTCGAGTTGAAACCAAATTAATTTTCCGTTCAATTTGATTCAGTTCGGCTCGATACGATTCGTTTATTTGTAGATTGATTTTGGGCTACAAAATACAAAAGCAATGTAGTAACTCAAATTCTATTTTACGTGAGTAAAGTAGTTAAACATGTTTTAAATGGTAAAACACAATTAAGGAGTTTTATTATGATTAAAACAAGAAACGACGTTAGAATGTCCGGAATTGGTCTGTTGGACATAAGTGGCTCAGACATTTTGGAAGCACCAAACCTGAGGAAATTTTGGAGGATCCAAACTTATCGGATGGACCGGGTGTGGTTAGGATGCATGGGGGTGCGATCGGAGCATCCAAACGTGAGATCGGACCTTCAAAAGTGAGTTAGATCATGCAAACTATTGACGTGTCAAGATGGTACAAACACGTGGAAATTCATGCAGATCGAATCTTCAAAAATAGGAGTTCGAAACTTCTGAGAAGGATCGGAACTTCTGAAGAAGTGATCGGAGCTTCCAATCAATGTTGTTTAGACATGTGTCAAGCATGCGAGTTCAGACCCTTCAGAACTGTGGTTCGGACCTTCCGAACTCCGACTATAAATAGGTCGTAGATTTCTCATCGACACGTAATGTAGTAGCCTGTACCCATTTTTAGTGAGTAATTGCTAATTAATCCAATAAACATGATTAAAGGAACTCTTAATGGATTAACGAAGTCCGTGATTAAACTCAGAATGATCAGAAATGGTCCGGAGGGTCAGAAGGAACGGACGCAACATCCGGGGATCGAACGCAACGTTCGTGCCATCTGAAATGTGTCATTGCTTACGCACTTGATGGGACATCGGAAGCAACGAAGGAGAATGGAAGCAACGTTCGTCAGGCAGAACGGACGCAACGATGAGGAACGAACGTTCCGTTCGTGGTCTATAAATAGGGGTTCCGAGGTTCACTTTCAGACGCACCAATCACCTCTTCTCTCTCGTTTCTTCAGCCTTCTAGCTTAGATCTAGGGCATTCTAGGCGTCCCATTGGGAATCCGAAAGTGGCATAGCGATCCAGGCGTCGTAGCGGAGCTTGGGCCTAGTTTTGAAGAAATCGACAGCAAAGGGCTAACGATGGACGAAAGTATAACTTTTGCCTCCTAAAAATATTTCGGAGTATGCAATAGCTTAGTTAAGGCTTTTAGAGCACTTTAATGATATTAGTATCATTTGGCAGTGTAGTGCGAATTATAGGCGTGGACCTAGAGCTGGTAGAACTTGCCTAGTATTTGAGGTACGAAAGTACTGTTCGAGATATCCTGATTGAGTATGCATGTATTATGTGACTGCATGATTTATATGTCATGATTTTATGCTGCGTACATTTGCATCTTGAGCTATCTCTTTTAAGATATCTGTTAGTAGGGTTTTACTATATCCTGTTAGTGGATGGACTTCCATCGATTTGGGTCCCGTGTATCCACTGGTATTTTGGTATGTGAGCCACCTCCTAAAGCGACGGCAAAGCGTGCTACATACCAGGGCCCGGTCTGTCTCTGTTATCTGATTCTTGACCTCTAGTCAGTAGGCGGTTCACTTGCATTCATGTATACTCATACTCTCGTGCTGAGCGTTTTATGCTCACGTCTCGTATTCTATGTTTCTGGACACCCTATTCCATGGGGCAGGTTTGCGATTGGACGAGGTGGGTGGTTCCAAGTGGGGCAAGGCAATGGATTCGCCAGCTGGAGCTTTGCCTAGGGTTTCTTTTGTATTGGGTTGACACAACTTTCGATTTGGTTGTATTATATTTGGGTATTTACAGATTCCTTTCCTTGGGATTGTATAATATTTATGCTTCCGCAGTTTATTTCTGGTTTACTGTTTGATTAAGTTAAATGCATGCCTAAATTCTATTTAGTAGGTGATCTCGGTAAGGGTCACTACATTTACGGTATCAGAGCATGCATAGTATTCTTTGTATTTAGATTCTGCATAAGATAACCGTGAGGTAATTTTTGAAGACGGCAGACCGCGATGATCAGAGTAGTCATGGCAGTGTTGGAGAACGTTGGGGTGATGCCGATCGGGAGCGTCGTTGAGAACGCCATCATCGTCGCCATGAGGATCAGCGTTTCAGTGTGCGCCGATTCTTACAGATGGGTCCTAAACCTTTGGTTGGAGGCGAGTTTCTGGACGATGTGGAGAACTGGTTAGACCACATGGAGACGACCTTTCAGACTTTTCGTTGTACTAAGGAGCAGAAGATGGAGACACTTGGTTATATTCTGGATGGGCGAGCCCGGAAGTGGTGGAGATTCACTTCTTCACCTTTTGTTGCGGCGAGAGGAGTGGTCACCTGGGCCGAGTTTCGCACAGCTTTCAGAAGCTATATTTTCCTCCTGCACTCCGTCAGATGAAGGCGGGTGAGCTACTGAGTCTGTGTCAGGGAGCCATGTCTATTGATGAGTATCAGCAGAAGTTCTTCGATCTGTTATCCTACTGCCCCGAGATTGCTGACAGCTCTGAGATTAAGTATAATATGTTCCTTTAGGGCCTTAACCCTGAGATTCATGATCGTGCGGCGGTTGGTGATGACATGACCTCGAGGTTTTGGTGAGCCGTTGTCACCAGGCAGAGGATAGCATTCGGCGGAACAGGTCTTTCTCTCAGTCTAGGCCTGCGAGTTCTTTGGGTCCCCATGCTCAGTCTTTAAAGAAGTCCGGATCTACTTCTTCTTCCTCTGGTTCCGCTGGTGTTGTTCGTTTTGGGAAGAAGGAGAAGTGCGATCATTGTGGGAAGAACCATCCGACCGATAGATGCTGTAAAGCTTCTGGAGCGTGTTTCCATTGTGAAGAGGTGGGTCATCTCCGGAGGGATTGTCCACTATCTGGGGGAGGCGGTTCTGGTTCTGGGTCAGGATTGGGTTCTCATGCCACCGTTCAGCAGAGGTCGCAGGGACAGTCTGCTGGGAGTTCTCACTTGAAGCCGCAGGCTTTTGGCCAAGTGTTTGCCTTGTGGCACGATCAGGCAGTGGAGGAGAACCGGAAGGTCATCGCAGGTACATTTCTGTTATATGGTATACCTGCTCTTGTACTTATTGACACTGGTGCATCTCATTCCTTCATTTTTTCACTTTTGGTTAAGAGGCATAAGTTATCATGCATTGCACTAGACGTAGTAGTTTCTGTTTCTACTCCGACGGGTCAATCTGCTTTGGCTAAGCGTCTAGTGATGGGTTGCCCTTTAGAGTTCGAAGGGAACATTCTGATAGCGAATCTCATGGTTCTTTCGATGGATGACTTCGATTGTATTCTGGGGATAGACATGCTGGCTACCTATCGAGCTTCAGTGGACTGCTATCAGAGATTAGTATGCTTTCATCCAGATGGGAGTGATAGCTGGTTTTTCTATGGTGAGGGAGCGCGACCCCCGATGCCTTTGGTATCAGCTTTGAGAGCCTGTCGAGCTCTAGAGTCTGGCGGGGAAGGCTGCCTTATCTATGCAGTTGATTTGTCCGCTGACAGCGTTGGGATAAAGAGTATTCCTGTTGTGGATGAATTCCCAGATGTATTTCCAGATGAGATTCCAGGATTTCCTCCTGCTAGGGAAGTCGAGTTTGGCATAGAATTGATGTCGGGTACTTTGCCTATTTCTCGAGCACCGTATCGTCTGGCTCCGTCAAAGATGCGAGAGTTGAAGAATCAGTTACAGGATCTTTTGGACAAGGGGTACATCCGTCCTAGTGTATCTCCTTGGGGAGCTCCTGTTCTCTTTGTGAAGAAGAAGGATGGGTCTATGCGGTTGTGCATTGACTACCGACAGCTGAACCGAGTTACTGTAAAGAACAAGTATCATTTGCCTCGTATTGATGACTTGTTTGATCAGCTGCAGGGTACTTCGGTTTACTCCAAGATTGACTTGAGATCTAGGTATCATTAGATAAGAGTCCGAGATCAGGACGTAGCCAAGACTGCATTTCGTACTCGCTATGGGCATTACGAGTTTCTAGTGATGCCATTTGGTTTGACTAATGTGCCGGCTATATTTATGGATCTAATGAACCGTTTATTCAGTGAGTATCTGGACAAGTTTGTCGTAGTCTTCATTGACGACATTCTGGTGTATTCGCGTAATGCGGACAAGCATGTTTCTCACTTGCGGTTAGTACTGCAGACTCTTTTGGATGAGCAGTTGTACGCCAAATTGAGCAAGTGTGAGTTCTGGATAGATCGAGTGGTCTTTCTTGGCCATATCATATCCAGGGAGGGGATTTCTGTTGATCCGAGCAAGATTGAGGCTGTGCTTAATTGGTCGCGTCCGACGACGGTTGCTGAGATCCGTAGTTTTCTGGGTCTAGCAGTGTATTATCATCGTTTTATTCTGAACTTCTCACAGATAGCTCGACCGTTGATGCAGCTTACCCATAAGGGTGTGGATTTCGAGTGGTCCGCAGAGTGTGAGGAGAATTTTTGTGAGCTTCGACGACGGTTGACTTCTGCGCTGGTGTTGGCATTACCGTCAGGATCTGGAGGGTACGTGGTTTACACAGATGCTTCTCTTCAAGGGTTGGGTTGTGTCCTGACTCAGAATGGGCATGTGATCGCATACGCTTCAAGACAGTTGAAGTTGCACGAAGACAATTATCCAGTTCATGATTTGGAGTTGGCAGCCATTGTGTTCTCTTTGAAGATTTGGCGTCATTATCTGTATGGCAAAAATTTGAGATCTTCACCGACCACAAGAGTCTCAAGTATTTGTTCACTCAGGTGGAGATGAACATGAGGCAGAGGCATTGGATAGACTTGCTTAAGGACTATGATTGCGTGATTAAGTACCATCCGGGAGCTACTAATCTCACTGCTGATGCCTTGAGTCGCAAGGTGCAACTATCCGCACTTCAGACTTGTTCGATGTCTAGTGCGATCGGAGAGTGTTGTTCTTCAGGGTTTACCTTCAAGCACAAGAAAGGTATGCAGAGTATCCAGATGTTTGCGATACTATCTGAGCCAACTTTGTATTTGCGGATTCGGGATGCTCAGATGTCTGATTCAAAGACCCAGCATTTGGCTCGTCTAGCTAACGAGGGTAGCACATCTGGATTTCACTATCAGTCAGATGGATTTCTGTGTTTGTCTGGTAGGCTTGTGATTCCGGAGGATGAAGAGTTGCGAGAGGAGATTTTGTCAAACGTACATCGCACTAAGTTGAGTATTCATCCGGGGAGCAACAAGATGTACAAGGATCTACATACTTGGTTTTGGTGAAAGGGAATGAAACGCAGTGTGTATTAGTATGTTTCGAGATGTTTGGTGTGTCAGTAGGTCAAGGCAGAACACCAACGATCTGGAGGTTTGCTTCACAGCCTGCCTATTCTTGAGTGGAAATGGGAGCTTATCACGATGGATTTTGTGACCCATTTGCCGGTGACCTCGAGGAATTGTGATGCTATCTGGGTTGTGGTAGACCGACTCACCAAGTCAGTGTTGGAACACGTTTTCAGATCATAGATCTGATACCCGGTGCATCGAAAGTTTAAAAATTTTTATATGGAACGATTCCATATCATGGGTATCAAATCCTAACGATTAAATTATGCAAGTAAAATAATAATAACAATTAATATTTTACCTCTTTAAGCTATGGCTTGATTATGGACTCCAACAGATTAAATCTGCTCTTGTTGTAAATCCCAGGAACTGATGAGTTGCTTGATCAACTCCTGAATTAGGTCCACGAACAAAAAACTGAAACCCTCTGATTGATTGCACTAGAAATCAATCAGATGTTTATCGAAGAGATTAAACAGATTTGATCTGTCAATTCAGAATGTAATTTTTCATAAATTCACAGACTGAATTCTCTCAAAAAGAGGAGAAGAAATTTCGAAAATCACATGCATATATATATATAATTTCTAGACTGGATTAAGTTATATGTCTATTAGGACACTAACTCCTTAGAGCCCATGATCCATAACCTAAGTCCAACAAGCCAAGCCTGTTATTATAGAAATTAATATTAAATTCATCATAACTCCGATTGATAAACTGATTTCACCAATGTGCACAGAAACCATTTCTGCACTTTTTAAAGTCAAGATAATTTTTCTGAATCCGAATTCAGTGATTTCTAAAAATGCCCATCCCTATGTCATTTTAGGAAATTTCACTCCCTTTAGTTTTGAAGTCCAACTTCTCTTTCATTAAATTTAACTCTTTAAATTTAACTATCTCAACGGGGATTAGTAATCCATTACTTGTGTAACCCTCAATGGTTCAGGGATACAGCTAGCCGTGGGCTCACAACTCCTTGTGACTCGGAACAACAATTTCCGACTTACCCATCGAATCATGGTAAGAGCGTTTAGCAATCGCCCCATGATTTCCTAGGTATCACTGATAGTGCCTGCAAGAACCAGTAGATTTTGGTTAGCATACAGTACGGTCCCTTCATCCAAATATCCCGATCGAATCAACAACCATTGGTACATCGAGAGTCGTTCGAGATTTGATAACTATGCAATGCATCTTGAAGATCAAATAGTGACATCGCATGTGCTACTAGGAAACCAAGTAACCTAAAGCACATCATGTACTCTGGCCAGAGATTTGTCACACTAATATCTCCTTAGATCGCATAGGATATCCACACTCGCAAGCGTGTGGTGAATCCTTGACAACAAAGAATTGACTCCTATATGTGTCATAACTGTACCCAATCTTGACACCTGATGACCCCAATATATTCGGTAAACGAGTCAAAGTACAGTACTAGCATATAGAGTCTCCATGATGTTTCAAGTAATAAGGACTAATGGTGTACAACCAAAACTGCAGACTTATCCATTCAAATAATGATAACCACTTGGAAAGTCTGAATAGGGTAGTTCGATCATTCATCATATGAATATCCATTTGCATGCTTTGAACATCTCCATGTTCCATACCAATGAAACGTGGTACTCGACATCGCAAATGCTAGTATCAATCTCGAGCGATCCTTATCCTTATTTGCGGACGGCTCAATTGACTAGGAACTGTTTAGAATATACAGTGATAATAAGATGTGTCTCATGATAGTGATATCTCTTTATTCACTATCTCATCTTACTTACACTATAGTATATTCAAGGTCTTTATTAAAACAACAATAGTATATCACAATATAACATTATGAAGAAAGATAAAGAAAATGTAATTAATGAATGTAAATTATATTAAAAAAAGATTGTTTATACATAGAGTCATAAAAGCCCTTAGCCACAAGTTGGCTAACCGGGCACCCACTCTTTCAGTCAGTGCATTTCATTACCTATAGCCGAGAGTACTCTGTACATGGCGCGATTGTACATTCAGGAGATCGTTCGACTTCATGGTGTGCTTGTGAGCATTGTCAGCGATCGAGACCCAGGTTTACTTCTAAGTTCTGGGGGAGTGTTCAGCGTGCGATGGGCACTACTCTTAGTTTGAGTACTGTCTATCATCCGAAGACAGATGGTCAGTCAGAGCGCACTTTTCGTACTTTGGAGGATATGCTTCGAGCGTGCACTATGGACTTTGGTTCAGCCTGGCAGGATCATTTGTCATTGATTGAGTTCGCGTACAACAACAGCTATCATACTATCATTGGGATGGCACCTTTTGAGGCGTTGTACGGGCGACATTGTCGTACTCCACTCTTCTGGGAAGAAGTTGAGGAGAGACAGGCTAAGGGACCGGAATTAGTCCAGCATACAGCAGATTTTGTTGAGCAGATCAAGAAATGGATTAAGAATGCATAGGATCGTCAGGCCAGCTATGCTAACACTAAGCGTAGGCCTCTGCAGTTTGATGTTGGGGAGAAAGTGTTTCTGAGAGTGTCACCTTTCCGCAAGATTCTCAGATTTGGCCTCAAGGGCAAGTTGTCTCCCAGGTTTATCGGTCCGTTTGAGATCTTAGAGAGCATTGACGATTTGGCTTATCGTCTGGCCTTGTCATCGTATCTGTCCAGTATTCACGTTGTGTTCCACGTATCTCTGTTGCGACGGTATGTGGCGGATGAGTCTCACATTCTACAATCGTCTGAAGTTCAAGTGGATACAGATTTGACTTATGTAGAGAGACCTATTCGTATTCTGGATCATAAGGATAAGGTCTTGCGGAATAAAGTTATTCCTCTGGTTTTAGTTCAGTGGCAGCGCCGAGACGCTGAGGAAGCCACTTGGGAGCTCGAAAGTAGGATGCGTACAAAACATCCTGAGTTGTTTTGATTTCCTTTTCGAGTTGTATTCAGTTGTAAACTCTGTAAACGTTTGATTTGAATAAAGAATGTTTCTGCATCTTGTTTTACATTCAGTGCTTAAGATCTGATTTCGAGGACGAAATATCTTAAGTGGGGGAGAATGTAGTAGCCCATACCCAGTTTTAGTGAGTAATTTCTAATTAATCCAATAAACATGATTAAGGAAACTCTTAATGGATTAACGGAGTCCGAGATTAAACCCGAAATGATCAGAAATGGTCCGGAGGGTCAGAAGGAACGGATGCAACGTCCGGGGATCGGATGCAACGTTCGTGCCATCTGAAATGCGTCATTTCTTACGCACTTGATGGGACATCGGAAGCAACGAAGGAGAACGGAAGCAACGTTCGTCAGGCAGAACGGACGCAACGATGAGGAACAGACGTTCCGTTCGTGGTCTATAAATAGGGGTGCCGAGGTTCACTTTCAGACGCACCAATCGCCTCTTCTCTCTCGTTTCTTCAGCCTTCTAGCTTAGATCTAGGGCATTCTAGGCGTCCCATTGGGAATCCGGAAGTGGCATAGCGGTCCAGGCGTCGTAGCGGAGCTGTGGCCTAGTTTTAAGGAAATCGACAGCAAAGGGCTAACGACGGACGAAGGTATAGATTTTTCTTCCTAAAAATATTTAGGAGTATGCAATAGCTTAGTTAAGGCTTTTAGAGCACTTTAATAATATTAGTATCATTTGGTAGTGTAGTGCGGATTATAGGCGTGGACCTAGAGCTGGTAGAACTTGCCTAGTATTTGAGGTACGAAAGTACTGTTCGAGATATCCTGACTGAGTATGCATGTATTATGTGACTGTATGATTTATATGCCATGATTTTATGCTGCATACATTTGCATCTTGAGCTATCTCTTTTGAGATGTCTGTTAGTAGGGTTTTACCCTATCCTGTTAGTGGATGGACTTCCATAGATTTGGGTCCCGCGTATCCACTGGTATTTTGGTACGTGAGCCACCTCCTGAAGCGACGGCACAACGTTCTACATACCAGGGCCCGGTCTATCTCTGTTATCTGATTCTTGACCTCTAGTCAGTAGGCGGTTCACTTGAATTCATGTATACTCATACTCTCGTGCTGAGCGTTTTATGCTCACGTCTCGTATTCTGTGTTTCTGGATATCCTATTCCATAGGGCAGGTTTGCGATTGGCCAAGGTGGGTGGTTCCAAAAGGGGCTAGGCAGTGGATTCGCCAGCTGGAGCTTTGCCTAGGGTTTCTTTTGTATTGGGTTGACACAACTTTCGATTTGGTTGTATTATATTTGGGTATTTACAGATTCTTTTCCTTGGGATTGTATAATATTTATTGCTTACGCAGTTTATTTCTAGTTTACTGTTTGATTAAGTTAAATGCATGTCTAAGTTCTGTTTAGTAGGTGATCTTGGTAAGGGTCACTACACGTAAAAAATTCATGCAGATCGGAGCTTCCGAAGTAGGAGTTCGAAACTTTCAAAGAAGAGATCATAGATTTCAATCAGGGTTGTTTGGAAAAGTGACAAGCATGCAAGTTCAGACCTTCCTAATTGTGGCTTGGACCTTCCGAACTCCGTCCATAAATAGGCCGTGAATATCTCATTCTAAGTGCATGTTTGAAGGTGTTTGAATATGCATCAGTGTATATTCTTTGTGTTTTTAGCCTTATACTCGAGGACCGAGCGATAGCGAGGTGCTACGGGGTTTGTAGCAGAGCTGTGCTAGGGTTGGGACCTTCGACATCAGTGAGCTGCCGATGGATGCACGTACAGTCCGAGATCCCTAATAGTATTAGAAAGTATCTATTATCTTAGTTAAGGATTTTTTTATCAATATTAGTGTCATGAAATTTTCTTGTCTTGTAGTAATTGACTGCATATGTTTGTACATCTAGGCTAGTTGTTGAGGTACGTAAGTACTGACTGATATTGCTAGCGAACATGCATGCTTATATGTTGCATTTTATGTGTCATGATCTATGTATTACTGCTCGAGATCACTTTTCGAGTATGGTCGTTCAGCCCTATATCCTTGTTATATTGCCGGACATCGGAAGACTTCGTGATGACAGAGACACACTCATTGACGCGGCCTAGACTGAGCAGGACTTGATAGATGCCCAGCTACCCAGTCATCTTCATGCATCATGCATGTTGGTCTGTATCCTCATATATTTTTGTAGTGAGCGAATTTCGCTCACGTCTCATGTTTTGTTTATCATGAACACCCCATTCAAAGATTCAATTACAGGTGGCTCAATAGATGGACCTATGCGTAGTTGGTGACCAAAGCTTGGCAGAGGTTGCCGTTATTAGTTCGTTGAAGTTATTGTTTCGATTGATTCAATTGGGTTATAAAATTAACTGCTTTGGGTTTTAGTTTTATTTACCAGTTGTACTCTGCTGAGGAAATAGTTGATTTAGTTACTGCAATTATCTTTATATTGTGTATTTTTAAGTTAATTGAATGTTTAAATTTTTGTTGAGTAAGTGATATGGGTCGATTCACTATACATAACATATTGATTTTGGTTCCTACAAAGCCCAAAGCATCTAAACAAATTCGATGTACACGATAACAATTGTTTTGTATTCATTCTCAAGTTTACGAAAATCATTCACAACTCAAGATAATAACTTAACTAATCGGAAGCCATTATATATATATATATATACACTTTTAAATTTTTTTTTTATCTATCATACAATAATGTGGATTAGGATAAAATATTAATCATGCAGATTACATGGCTACCATAAATCAATATGTAGGAGAGAGAGAATTATAGGTTTAGAAAAGACACATCATATGCTCAAGTTGGATATAGACACATCATATGCTCAAGTTGGATATAGAGACGAGAGTTCACATATATTATATTTAAATCAAACATTATTTTACCACAATATATACATCAACATGAAAATGTATTTTTCCATAACAATAATTGATGGTTGGTAACCTTCATGATTTCTATGTCGGTAAAGACAGCATTGGCATGTTAGGGTGAAACGAGGTGAGCACTAACTCAAGTTGGATATAGAGACGAGAGTTCACATATATTATATAGAATATAGAGAATTTAATTATTCTAGTCCATTCTTTAGTTGTATTTTTAAAAAAATAGGGTTGTTTGCTAAATATTATACAATATAGCCTTGAATAATTATAAAATCCTAAAGTGCCCTTTTTCAACATTTCTCTCAATCTAAATTCAATACGTACATATCAATATTACTAATACTACGTAAATTTAATATCTCAATCCAAAATTAAAACTTTTCGAAATTTAAATATGATCGAAATTTGTGTTACCGTATAAATTGGCAATTGCTCAATTAAATATATATCATGTCCATAAAAATGGTTTAGTTAACCAATAAATTATTATTTATTATTTAGATTACGAACCAAAGTACCATCTCCATGCTTTTTGTATTTGTTTTTGGTTTTTTTTTTATTTTACTTTAAATATATTTGATATTGTACGTTATCTGATAAATTTATTTAAAATAATTTTTTATTCAAAATCCATTCAATAATCGATCTAGTCTGGCCAATAGAGTAAATAACGTTTCGAATAAAAAAAATGCTAAACTCAAAATAACATCCTTTTAAAGATTACTTTTTAAAAAATTATTTAGAAAAATAAGTAATTACAATATTATTGATCAAATAGTGAAAATAATATTTTTATTATTATTATTCACATAATTTAAAATACAGCTGAAGTAAAAACACAAAAACTACATTTTGCAACTCCCTAATGCAAAGCCTGTGTTTATATTTTTAGACATTTATTAATTTGAAATTATATTTAAGATTCAAATTTGATTTCGAGATAAAAATCAATGATGATGGTTTCATCATATAGTATTACAAGGTAATCTAATGAGATTTTATGGTAATGATATATTTATGGTGAGAGAAGGAGAAAGTTTTAAAGGTTACATGTGACATTTAACATAACTAAATGGTTAGTTTAAAAAATTAACTTAATTGAAAGCTAATTTTGATTATTGAACTTTGGTGGAGGCCATTTAAGAAAGAGTGACTCTCTTGTGCACGGTCTCACGGTGAGACAGGTCAACCCATATAAAATACAATTATTCATGACATTAATCGGATCTTATTCTTAATAAGTGATACGGAGCGGAAAAAATTCTCTGCTTCTCCCTTCTCTTCTCGGCTTTTCCGATTAGGGCTTGGTGAGTGCAGAGTTCCGGAGTAAATTGGGCTAAGATTTGGCTACGGATTCTGAACTGCCGCCTAAACTCGTTGTAACAAAGCAAGGGTAAATCTTCTTCCGCAGTTCAATTCTCCCCCGTCTAACGCACATGAATTTTTCTTCGATTTGAACAAATCCGAGTTCTTCGATTTTGGTGGCTAGTTGTTGTACGCTATTATTTTCGCTCGATTCGCCCTTGATTTGCGCGGAATCCCAATCCGATTTTCAGAATGAACCAATCATCAAAGAATTTTTAAGAATTTATCGCGCAAAAAACTTGTGAGTGTGCCATGTTTGTAGATTACTGATATGACATGTTTAACGTCACTTTTCTTTGTTTGATGAAAGTGACAAAATGAAGTAATTGGCGATAATCTGATGAGATTGAGTTCAATAATGGTGCAGGAGTGATTGCAACTACTTTTGTGTGTTCATTAGATGTTATCAAGACTAGGTTTCAGGTCCATGGGCTGCCACAGCTTTATAACGCTAATGTCAAAGGTTAGAAAACACTTATTTATCGGCCAACTACTCTTCTCTTGCTCTTCTTTTCTACTGAACTTTCTTGATTCTGTATAAATTTTGTTTTCCGCAATGGTCTTGAGCTTTGATTTGGGATAATGGTTTTTGTAACGATTTTTTTCCCCTTTTTAAATTTATTAAAGTTTGTGGGTGATTTTGGGCTTTCAATCCTTTGAATTTCTAATGCAAGGTTTTATTTTACCTCCATTTAGCATATCCGGTTGCATTGAATTCATTTCTTGAAGTTTGTTTTACTGTAGTTTGTGTTTTAGATCTGGTTTTTTGTGCTTCAATTGAAATACCATCGAGGTTTGTGTGTTTCTATGTGTTAAGTTTGAGAAATGTGATTCATACTGAGTGTTTGGGACCGGTATTGATCTGTCTTAGGTCGAATATTTTACTAGGTGTCTGAAAATTTAAGTAAATTGTGTATATGTATGCTTTTGTTCTTGGCAGGGATCTTTGGATTTTACTTTATTTGAGTTACAGTCTTCTGCTTTTGTTGTTATATGCATGTTGATGATTTTGTTGGAGTTTTTTCAGGTACATGGGCTGCTACAGCTTTCTAATGCCACAGCTTTAAGAATGGTTTCACGCGAGATTTAATGATGGTGATTGTTGTTTATTATTTGTCGGCCAGGTAGTCTTATAGTTGGAAGTTTGGAACACATATTTCAAAAGGAGGGCCTTTGTGGGGCCTAGGGTTACTAATCTCATTCTTAAGACAATTAGTAATTAAACATCATTAATTACACAAGGAAGGAATAAGAACAAACAAATTTTTTTTTTCAACCTAGGGTGCGCTCGGTCGGTTAAAAACTGCCGACCAAGCGCCTCTTCTTAACCCAACCTTCGGGTTGGAAAATCAGGGGCTGAGCTCGGTCTGCCAAAAAGAGCAGACCGAGCTCAGCTCTGAGTAGTCCTTTGCTCTGTTTTTCAGCATCAAAGTTTTATCATTCCAATCCATTCCAATCCATATCTAACAAGTCTAGATCGTGTATAAATACAAAGAACAACATCTAAACATGCATATAAGTAGATGATACACGACACTTAAGGTTTGAATCTAACAAAAGCATGAAATTATACAATATGTTCATCAATTTCTCCAAACACATCATCTAGAGTGTTTTCTAACAAGATTTCTAGACTTAATATACATCATTTCACCTACAACAACCTGAGTCCACATCTCTAGACTCTCTCATAAGCTACCCTCGTCGACTTTGGCCAGCTCCTGCCCCATCTGTTGCCATGCACACATACAAAACAAAGCAACAGCCGGATAAACTCCGGTGAGAAATCATTCTCAGTATAATCAACATATAAAGTGTTAAATAAATCATATCAACTCTAATCAGAATCGACTCAATAGTAGAGTAAATAACGCATATATCGATTAAGAATTTATTCATAAAATGTCGTTGCCATCAAGGTTCGTAAACGATCTTGACATGGATATCCATCTATCGTAGTCATTCTGGACTAGAAAATAAGATCGCCTCAGATCTTGGCATAGAATCAATTCAATATACTATCATATCATAATCATATCGACTCAAACTCAAAGATCCAATACCTGAGATGGATCGACAACATCATACAAAATCAAAACGATAAACAAGTATGTGATTTTGGCGGGACAACTCAAGAAGCTTCATTCTCGAGTTTCAAATCTCTGACTTGCAATGTCGTCTTATACCTTCTAGTTTAGTCTTGGTTCTTGACGCTTCAAATCTGAAACATAATACAAGAACACATATATCAACTCTAAGCAATGTCATAAACCAATCTGCTCAATTTCCATCCTTAAAGAACAACTTCAAACCTCAACAACTCTTCTTCGGTTCGACAGCTACAATCTCGAGCTCGTCAATCTTAGCAAGCTGAAACAAGGTGATCATAAGCTCAACATATCACCAAGAACTCATATCATATTCAGTTCAAACATCACGATATCAAAACAGCTTAAAATCATAAACCGACGACGTAGTGATTGAAAATCGATAATCGAAACGATACCGATTTCGAGCCAACAATCAAATACCACATATACCAGCAAAAAATCATCATAATCTTCATACCAGTAGCTATATACATCGAATACAAGCTGAAAATCATGATTAAGTACAAATAACATAAACTCTTCGATCTGGTTTTGATATCGGTATGTACAAACGTTCAAGAACATGCACAAGGTATAAAAATCTGATCTCTGCAATATTTCAATCTTCAAAACATGCTGAAATAAACAAAAACTTACACGAAATCGAATTCCTTGTTGCAAGGATTCCAGAACTATTTTCGGAATCCAAATCGGACGATCGGATCAAAAGTTAAGGGGTTTTGAAAATCGGAATTTGAATAAGAACGAAGAAGGTTTCGGCTCTGTTTCTCAATTTCTCTACATTTTCTGAATTTCTCTACACATCACACGTATACATGCTGATCAATCAAATAAAAATCGGATATGTTTTGTCATATTTGCAATTTAACCTCCAAAACTTCAAAAATTGCAATTCAGTCCTCGACCCTCTTTTTAATTCAATTTCAATCCTAAATAATTTAAGAATATTAGAATTTAAATCGAAACTCTAAATATTCCCAAATTAAATATACACGAATTTTAAAATTAAATAAACTTGGATTAAATTAAACAATCTCGGGCCTTACATTTCTCCCCCACTAAGACATGAGTTCGTCCTCGAATTCATAAGCAGTCAAGATATACACTCTGTATACACATAAGAATCAGATTAGCAGAAAACTGAATAAGAACTCACATCAGTGGAATAGGTAGGAAAATCTCTGCCTCATGTCTTCTTCAACTTCCCACGTCGCCTCTTCAACTCCGTGCCGATTCCATTGAATCTTCACCAATGGAATGGTCTTCGTTCGGAGTTACTTTTCCTTTCGATCAAATATCTGAATCGGTTGTTCAAAATAGCTAAGAGTCTCATCCAACTCAGCTTCATCAGGTTGCAAGATATGAGATTCGTCAGGTTGATACTTTCGAAGTATCGAGACATGAAATACATCATGTATACCAGATAAAGATGTAGGAAGAGCGAGTCGATAAGCAAGATTGCATATCTTCTCGAGTATCTCATACGGCCCAATAAATCGTGGAGATAACTTTCCTCGCTTGCCAAATCTGATTGTGCCCCAGAACGGTGAAATCTTTAAGAACACTCTATCTCCCTGTTCAAAGGATAATGGCTGACATCGAACATTTGCATATCTGGCTTGTCTATGCTGTGCTGTTCTCATTCTATGATGTATCAACTTTACCTTCTCAGTCATCTGTCTGATCATATCTTGTCCCAATTCAGGCACCTCTGACACATCATCCCAATATAATGGCGATCAAAACTTCTTCCCATACAATGCTTCAAATGGAGCCATCTCTATACTTGTCTGATAGCTGTTGTTATAAGAAAACTCCACAAGTGGTATGGAATCTTGCCATGTAGTACCAAAATCAAGTATTATAGCTCTAAGCATATCCTCAAGAGTTTGAATAGTTCGTTCAGATTGTCCGTCGGTTTGAGGATGATAAGCAGTACTCAAATGTAAACGCGTACCTAGAGCTTCCTGTAGGCTATGCCAAAAGTGCAAAGTAAATCTAGGATCACGATCAGATACAATCGACTTTGGCACACCGTGCAGTCTTACCACTTCTCGAATATAGAGATCTGTCATTTGATCATGACGATAAGTCATTCGGTAGGGAATAAAACACACAGATTTCATCAACCTGACAATGATCACCCAAATAGCATCACATCCTCGGGATGATCGTTGTAACTTCGTCACAAAATCCATGGAAATGTGATCCCATTTCCATTCAGGAACAGATAAACTCTGCAATAGACCTCCAGGCTTCTTTCTCTCAGCCTTCACTTGTTGGCCGTTCAAATATTTGGATACAAATTCAGTCACATCAGACTTTATTTGTTTCCACCAGTACTGATTCTTCAAGTCATTGTACATTTTTCTGCCTCCAAGGTGAATACTGAATCGACTACAATGGGCTTCTTTCAAAATACTCTATTTCAAATCTGAAAGATCGGGAACAACATTTCGGTTATTCACGTACAGAATATCATCATCACTAACCTTATACTCAGACTGATGTCCTGATCTGATCATTTCAATCGACCTCTGAACATTCAAATCAGATTTATGTGCTTCTTTGATTCGAATCAACAGTTCTGGCTCAGCACTGATAGCATATAGTCTCATCGGTCTCCTATCTGACTCAAATATATATCCAATTCAATCATATTAGATACACCTATAGTAGACAAGGATAAAGCACATACCTTTTTACTTAGGGCATCTGATGCTGCATTTGACTTTCCTGGATAATATTTGATTTCACAATCGAAATCTTTCAATAAATCGAGCCATCTTCTTTGTCTCATGTTCAATTCAGATTGTGAAAATAGATACTTCAAACTCTTGTGATCAGAAAAGATTCTGAATTTCTCACCATATAAATAATGTCGCCAGATATTCAATGCAAAGACGATCGCTGCCAATTCAAGATCATGAATTGGATATTTGACTTCATGTGGTTTCAGTTGTCGAGAAGCATAAGCGACAACATGTCCTTTATGCATCAAAACACATCCCAAACCTCGGTGAGAAGCATCATAATAAACAACAAAATCACCAGTACCTGAAGGGATTTTCAAGAATGGAGTTGTAGTCAATCTTCTCTTAAGCTCTAGAAAACTAGTTTCACATGCTTCAGACCACACAAACGGTGCATTCTTCTGTGTAAGCTGTGTAATAGGCTTTGCAATAGACGAGAAGTCTCGGATAAATCGACGATAATATCCTGCCAAGCCCATGAAACTTCTGATTTCTGGCACAAATGTCGATCTCTGCCAACTGATCACAGCTTCAACTTTACTCGGATCAACTGAAATATCATCTCCTGAAATAATATGACCCAGAAATACCACCTGTTTCAACCAAAACTCACATTTGGATAACTTGGCATACAGTTTTTCCTCTCTCAGTGTCTTCAAAACTGTTCTTAAGTGGTCAGCATGATCACACAAGTTCTTAGAGTATATCAAAATATCATCGATAAATATGATCACGAAATCATCTAGATACTTTTGAAATACTCTATTCATCAATCCCATAAATACTTCTGGTGCATTCGTTAGGCCAAAAGGCATGACTATAAATTCGTAATGGCCATACCTGATTCTAAATGCAGTCTTAGGGATATCTTCATCTCTTACCCTCAGTTGATGATAGCCAGATCGTAAATCAATCTTCGAATATACTAACGAACCCTGCAATTGATCAAATTGCCTTGTTCAATTTCCGGTAGTCAATACATAACCTCATCGATCCGTCTTTCTTTCTAACAAACAAAACCGGAGCACCCCAAGGAGAAACACTCGGTCTGATATAACCTTTGGCTAACAGATCTTCAAGCTGTTCTTTCAGTTCTTTCAATTCAATTGGTGCCATATGGTAAGGTGCTTTCAATATATGGGTTGTGTACCTGGCATCAATTCAATACTGAAGTCTACCTCTCAAAATGGAGGCAATCCCGGAATCTCGTCAGGGAAAACATCAGCGAATTCACTAACGATTGGCAAAACTGTCAATTTTGGGCTAGTATTCAGTACATCAACTGCGTAAATCAGAAATCCCTCTGCCCCTTTCTGCAATAGATTAGTCATGGAAAGAAAAGATATCAAGGGAATTCTGGCTCGTGAACCCTTACCGTAAAATTTTCACTCGTCAGCCATCTCCGGTCTGAACCTCACACTCTTCTGAAAGCAATCAACTGTAGCTCTATACTTGGTTAGCATATCGATATCGATTATACAATCAAAATCAGATAAACCGAGTGCAACACAATCAATCTCAATCTCATGACCCTCAAACTGCAATGTACAATTTCTGACAGACTTCACTGATATAATACCTCTGCCCAAAGGTGATGAAATAGACACGATAGTAGCTAAGGGTTCAACAAGCAATTCATGTAATGAAACAAATTCTCAGATATAAATGTATGTGATGCACCAGTATCGAATAAGACATAGGCAGGATAACTAGAAATGAAACAGTTACCTGCAATCACATCATCTGGTGCAGCTTGTTCTTGCTCCTCAGTCAATGCAAACACTCGATCTTGTTTCCGTTGCTGCTGGCTCCCAGCTTGACTTCCTCCAACACGACTCTGTGACGATGGCTGAGGTTGGAATGAATGCACTGAGGATGCTTGCCTCTCCGGCTGTGTCACTGATCGAGATGATCCAGCACCCTGTGCACTTCCAGAACCTCGCTGTGGGCATACTCTCTCAAAATGACCCGGTTGTTGGCAAATGTGACAACTGCCAAACACTCCTCGGCACTGCTCATTGGTGTGACGTCCTCCACATTTAGAACAGTAGACATCAGAAGTACCGGATTTCTGTCCACCTCTAAACTGTCTGGATCCACTCGAACTAGAGGAGCTACTACCTGGATGTTTAAACTGTTTACTTTTACCCTTGAAGAAGTTCTTCTTGCCACTGCTACTACCTCCTGCATCAAATCGAGGTGGTGGTGGAATCTGTGGCTGATCTTGCGGTGGTTTCATTGGCTGTGGCACAAACTGTTCTCCTCGTTGCCTCAGTATTCCTGCTTCAGCTCCCTTTGCACGATTCAGAGCATCGGCAAAGTTATTTGGTCGTCCCGAATTTACAAGAGTGAACACATCTGGATTCAAGCCATTTATAAATTGATCGGCTTGAGCTTCATCATTGACAGCAATATGTGGAGCAAACTTCAATAGGCTAGTGAACTTTGCAACATATTCTTCGATATTCATCGGTCCCTATTGCAAACTTGCAAACTCCGCTCCCTTGTCCTTACGATAAGAAACAGGAAAGAATCACTGATAGAAAGCAGTTTTAAATACCGACCATGTGATAAATGTACCTTGATGTTCATATGCCCTCTTCGTAGCTATCCACGAACTCTTTGAAAGTCCGTGTAGTTGATGAATCACTAGTATCACACGACGATCATCTGTATAATCGAGGGATTCAAATAACTGCTCAATATCCTCTAGCCAATTCTCGCAATCCACAACATTCTCAGTTCCTTGTAACTTCAGTGGTTTGAAGGATTGAAATCGTTTAAGAAATTTTTCCATCGGATTGGCATCACCACTCATCGTATCAACAGACGTACTACCCTGTCCTACTTCAGGTGCTGTTACTGGTACCTGTGCAGCATTAGTCTGTTCTGGCTGATTCGCTGCCACAATATGTCTAGTATTCGGTGCTGGTCGGGGAGGCATATATGATAATCAACATATTAGTGTAAAATTAAATTCCAGATATAACAAATCTGTTTCAGTCCGCCTCTGATAAGCACACAATGCCTTCTCAAAAGATCGAGTTCTGATTCAGTCACAGTCAAGACATGCTTTCAAACACATCAGATAAACAGATAGCATGCAATTCTTAAAGCTGTAAATCAGTTCAGTTAATAAACATGCTTCAAGAATATATAAATTAGAATAGAAGACTCGATCTACCCCGCTCATCTATTCTCAGTCCGGGAAACTTAAGCTCTGATACCACCTGTTGTGGGGCCTTGGGTTGCTAATTTCATTCTTAGGGCAATTACTAATTAAACATAATTAATTACACAAGGAAGGAATAAGAACAAACAAAAAAAAAATTTTCAACCTAGGGTGCGCTCGGTCGGTTAAAAACTGCCGACCGAGCGCCCCTTCTTAACCCAACCTTTGGGTTGGAAAATCAGGGGCTGCGCTCGGTCTGCCAAAAAGAGCAGACCGAGCTCAGCTCTGAGCAGTCCCTTGCTCTGTTTTTCAGCATCAAAGTTTTATCATTCCAATCCATTCCAATCCATATCTAAAAAGTCTAGATCATGTATAAATACAAAGAACAACATCTAAACATGCATATAAGTAGATGATACACCACACTTAAGGTTTGAATCCAACAAAAGCATGAAATTATACAATATGTTCATCAATTTCTCCAAACACATCATCTAGAGTATTTTCTAACAAGCTTTCAAGACTTAATATACATCATTTCACCTACAAAAACCCGAGTCCACATCTCTAGACTCTCATGAGCTACCCTCGTCAACTTTGGTCAGCTCCTGCCCCATCTGTTACCATGCACACATACAAAACAAAGAAACAAACGGATAAACTCCGGTGAGAAATCATTCCCAGTATAATCGACATATAAAGCGTTAAATAAATCATATCAACTCTAATCAGAATCGACTCAACAGTAGAGTAAATAACGCATATATCGATTAAGAATTGATTCATAAAACGTCGTTGCCATCAACATTCGTAAACGATCTTGACATGAATATCCATCTATCGTAGTCATTCTGGACTAGAAAATAAGATCGCCTCAGATTTTGGCATAGAATCAATTCAATATATTATCATATCGTAATAATATCGACTCAAACTCAAATATCCACTACCTAGATGGATCGACAACGTCATACAAAATCAAAATGATAAACAAGATGTGATTTTGGCGGGACAACTCAAGAAGCTTCATTCTCGAGTTTCAAATCTCTGACTTGTAATGTCTTCTTATACCTTATTGTTTAGTCTTGGTTCTTGACGCTTCAAAACTAAAACATAATACAAGAACACATATATCAACTCTAAGCAATGTCATAAACCAATCTGCTCAATTTCTATCCTCAAAGAACAACTTCAAACCTCAACAACTCTTCTTCGGTTCGACAACTACAATCTCGAGCTTGTCAATCTTAGCAAGCTAAAACAAGGTGATCATAATCTCAACATATCACCAAGAACTCATATCATATTCAGTTCAAACATCACAATATCAATACGGCTTAAAATCATAAACCGACGGCGTAGCGATTGAAAATCGATAACCGAAACGATACCGACTTCGAGCCAACAATCAAATACCACATATACCAGAAAAACATCATCATAATCTTCATACCAGCAGCTATATACATCTACAAATAACATACTCTTCGATCCGGTTTCGATATCGGTATGTACAAACGTTCAATAACATGCACAAGGTATAAAAATATGATCTTTGCAATATTTCAATCTTAAAAACATGCCAAAATTAACAGAAACTTACACCAAATCGAATTCCTCGTTGCAAGAATTCCATAACTATTTTCGGAATCGAAATCGGACGATCGGATCAAAAG
Source organism: Henckelia pumila (assembly GCF_033568475.1). Classification (NCBI taxonomy): domain Eukaryota; kingdom Viridiplantae; phylum Streptophyta; class Magnoliopsida; order Lamiales; family Gesneriaceae; genus Henckelia; species Henckelia pumila. The sequence continues at coordinate 143,505,709 of NC_133120.1, forward strand.
TTACGGGGTTTTGAAAATCAGAATTTCAATAAGAACAAAGAAGGTTTCGGCTCTGTTTCTCAATTTATCTTCATTTTCTGAATTTCTCTACACATCACACGTATACATGCTGATCAATCAAATAAAAATTGGATATGTGTTGTCATATTTGCAATTTAACCCCCAAAACTTCAAAAATTGCAATTCAGTCCTCGGCCCTTTTTTTAATTCAATTTCAATCTTAAATAATTTAAGAATATTAGAATTTAAATCGAAACTCTAAATATTCCCAAATTAAATATACTCAAATTAAATTAAATAATCCCGGGCCTTACAGCCTTTGTGTATGTACCGTGGACTCTCTCCCACGGTGCTTGCATTGTTTCCGAATTTGGCCGCAGTCATTGATTTCGTTCTGTTTTTTACTAGGGTGGTTGTTAGCATGGTTCCTTGCAAAATTGGAGCAAGTCTTTCTCTCCTGGCCAAGACGGCGATCAATATCAATTATAAATGGTGTTTCTGTTGATTTCTCCCAGGTGTATTTCACAATTTATGAGCAACTAAAAAGTTTTCTCGGTGCTAATGGTGAGTTCATCATTAATTTATTTTATTTCATATTACTTCTCCAAAGTATGTCTAAAGCAATCGACGCATCTCCGGCGGTGTCTCCCAATGGATGTTTAAATACATCCTCTTCACTGTCCCATTTCTAGACAACAAGTCTAAACGCCGAGGAAGCATCTGCCAGCAAGATGAGCACTTGGGCCCCAACCATGTTCTAGCCAAACGACAGCGTCAGGAGAAACTCTACGAGCTGCGCAAGAAAATCCAAGAGCAAGAGAAACTCAACATCACGAAAATGGATAAAAGCTTCAATCCATGGAGACACTAGAAAGAGTATGTGAAACAGCTACGCAAGAAAATCCAAGAGCAAGAGAAAATCCAAGAGCTTGAGAGGCTGAAAAGAATAATAGTAAGCGGAAACTTATGCTTGGGGATGGAAGTAGTGGCGATGGCAACAATGGTGGGTTGATGCTAAGGGCAGGGGAGTCCAGCAAGCTGCGAGAGACAGCTAAGGTGAAGAATGTTGTACAATTAGAGGTGTTATAATTCATTAGATCAAACCAGATAAATAGTAGCAAATATTTATGCTGCATTTTTGTATTCTGTTGAGCTTGTGTGCTTATGCATTGGTAATATTCATACTTGTAATGCTTGCTGATTTGACATAAAAAAATATTATTTTTTTAACAATCAATATTATATATTATTTTTTAAGTCAAAAAAATTAGTTTTTATGCTGAAAGTATCATTTTTTATTTCAAGAGTATTACTTCTAACCTATGTACGTTTGACATAAAAACTATTAAAAGTATTAGTTTTTATGTTTAAAATATTAATTCTAACGTATGTTAATTTGCCATAAAAAGTATTGTATTTTAAGTCAAAAGTATTAATTTTTAAGTTAAAACGTATTAGTGTTTAAGTTAAAAGTATTAGTTTTTTATCAAAACTATTAATTGAAATTACTATGTGCAAATTATAATGTAAAGCTGAAGTTATCATATATTGCAAAATGTTACTTTTAATATAAAATTAATAATTTTGACATATGAAATAGTATTTTTATTATAAAAACTAATACTTTTGACAAAAAATTAATATTTTTGTTGTCAAAATCATATATTACAAAATAATATTTTTGACATAAAAATAATACTTTTGCATTGAAATCTAATACGTTTGACATAAAAATATATATATATATTACAAAGTAATACTTTTAACATAGATCGTAATACTGTTTCAATAAAAACTAATATTTTTTCATAAAAAAATAATGTTTTTGATTCAAATAAATGTATATTATAAAGTAATATTTTTATTGTAAAAACTAATACTTCATAATATATTATTATTGAAAGTATTATTCTTTTGAACAAAAAGTATTACTTGGAAATTGATTATTATTTCACATAAAAATTATTCATTTTGGCCAAAATTATTTGCCAAAAGTATTACATGAAAAAATAAGATTATTTTACATGAAAATATTAGTTTCTTTGCTCAAAAGTATTAGTTTTTATGTTAAAATTATTATTTTTTATGTCAAAATTATTATTTTCAACGTATGCTTATTTGACATAAAAATATTATTTTTTGATCAAAATTATTAGTTTTGATGATAAAAATATTAGTTTTTGTTGTGAAAAAGTAAAAATTTACGGTAAAAAGTAAATACTCCAAAACTCAAAATATATCAAACTCTACACTTTATAATATTTTTTTCTCAACTCAAATTGTATTTTTCATCACAAATGAAAACCTATTTATAGATCCACATTTGAGATAAGTCCAAAATAAATACATCATCATCTACATCATCACACACTAATTTTCCACATTTTACAACTCAATATTCAACATTCAACATTCAATATTCAACATAATATTAATAATAATAATATTTTTCAACACTCCCCCTTGTGATGATGATCGTGATATGATGACTGTCTTCATTACGTGTTTTATACTGCCTCGTTTAAAACCTTACTAGGAAAAACCCAGTGGGATAAAAACCATAGTAAGGAAAAAAGAGTGCAGCCACGTAAACTCCCCCTCATGTTAACATGAGTGATTCTTCACATATTCCGCAGATTGCACATCCCAATGTTGTATATATGCTTTCTGAATATCGTCGTGGGAAGTGCCTTTGTGAAGAGATCTGATGAGTTCTCACTTGATTGAATATAACAGATATCAATATCTTTATTCTTCTCAAGTTCTTGAGTGTAGGCAAAGAACTTTGGGGGTATATGTTTTCTTCTGTCACTTTTGATATATCCTTCTTTTATTTGAGCAATACATGCAGCATTGTCTTCATACAACGTCACATGCTTCTTGTCTACTGATAATCCACATGAAGTTTGGATATGTTGTGTCATTGATTTTAGCCATACACATTCACGGCTTGCTTCATGTAGCGCAATAATCTCAGCGTGATTTGATGAAGTTGTTACAAGTGTTTGTTTCTGTGAACGCCAAGAAATTGCGGTGCCTCCACGAGTAAATACATATCCGATTTGAGAACGTGCCTTATGTGGATCAGATAAATATCCAGCATCAGCATAACCAATGATACTTTGATTGGTGTCTTTTGAGTACAAAAGTCTCAAATCTGTTGTTCCTCGTAGATAACGAAATATATGTTTAATTCCGTTCCAGTGCCTCTTTATTGGATATGAACTGAATCTTGCCAATAAATTTACAGCAAAAGATATATCAGGTCTAGTGCAATTTGCAAGATACATAAGGGCACCAATGGCACTTAGATATGGTACTTCTAGACCAAGAATAACTTCATCATCTCCACATGGACGAAATGGATCCTTTTCTATGTTTAATGATCTTACAACCATTGGAATACTTAATGGATTTGATTTATCCATATTAAAACGTTTAAGGATCTTTTCTGTATAATTTTTCTGGTGAACAAAAATTCCACATTCTTTTTGTTCGATTTGCAAACCCAGACAATACTTGGTTTTTCCAAGATCCTTCATTTCGAATTCTTTCTTTAAGTACATCATAACTTCTTGAATTTCTTTATTCGTTCCAATGATGTTTAAATCATCAACATATACAGCAATAATTACACATCCGGATGTTGTTTTCTTGATGAAAACACAAGGGCATATTGGATCATTTACATATCCCTTTTTCATCAAGTGCTCACTTAGCCGATTATACCACATTCGGCCAGATTGCTTTAACCCATATAATGATCTTTGCAATTTTACAGAATAAAATTCTCTGGGTTTTGAACTTTGTGCTTCAGGCATCTTAAATCCTTCAGGGATTTTCATGTATATATCACTATCAAGTGATCCATATAAGTAAGCTGTAACAACATCCATAAGACACATTTCCAAATTTTCAGATACTGCCAAACTAATCAAATATCGAAACGTAATTGCATCCATAACAGAAAAATACGTTTCTTCATAATCAATTCCAGGCCTTTGAGAAAAACCTTGTGCAACAAGTCTAGCTTTATATCTGACTATTTCATTTTTCTCATTTCGCTTTCGAATAAAAACTCATTTGTATCCAACAGATTTTACACCTTCAGGTGTGAGGAATATAGGTCCAAAAACATTGCGTTTATTCAGCGAATCCAATTCAACCTGGATGACATCTTTCCATTTGACCCAATCATGACGAGTTTTACATTCACCAAAAGATTTTGGTTCATGATCCTCATTTTCATTTACGATGTCACAAGCCACATTATAAGAAAATATCTCATCAATATCTTCTATGTTTTTTTGGTTCCATATTTTTCCAGTATTAATATAATTGATAGAGATTTCACGATTCTCGTCAGTTTGTGGTTCTGACAGAATATTTTCATCATCAGGTGATTCTTCTGGAACACCATTTTCTATTTTATGATCGTCGTGTTTCTCTATGCCTTTTCTTTTCCGAACCGACTGGTCTTCCACGCTTCAAGCGTTTTATGACATCATAAGTGTCTTCAATTTGTTTTTTTGGAATTTCAATTCGAGCAGGGGCATTTACAGAATGTATATATGATTTTGTTACCCCTTTTGTGTCTGCAAATGCATCTGGCATTTGATTTGTAATTCTTTGCATGTGCACAATTTGCTGTACATCTTTCTCATATTGTTTGGTCCTTGGATCCAAATGTAACAATGATGATACATACCATGTGATTTCTTTTTCGATGTGTTTATTTTCTCCCCCTAACACTGGGAAGATTTCTTCATTAAAATGACAATCAGCAAAGCGTGTTGTAAACACATCGCCTGTCTGAGGCTCAAGATATCGAATGATTGATGGACTATCATAACCGATATAAATACCGATTTTTCTTTGTGGATCCATTTTTGATCGTTGAGGTGGTGCAATAGGCACATACACCATACATCCAAAAATTCTCAGATGAGAGATATTTGGTTCTTTACCAAATGCAAGTTGCAATGGGGAGAATTTATGATATGCACTTGGTCTGATGCGAATTAATGCCGCAGCATGTAAAATTGCATGTCCCCATATAGAAATAGGGAGTTTTGTTTTCATAATCATTGGTCTAGCAATCAGATGTAGACGTTTAATCAATGATTCAGCTAATCCATTTTGCGTATGAACATGAGCTACAGGATGTTCAACAGTGATTCCCATTGACATACAATAATCATTGAAAGTCTGGGATGTAAATTCTCCAGCATTATCAAGTCTTATTTTCTTGATTGTATAATCGGAAAATTGATTTCGCAATTTTATTATTTGAGCCATCAATCTTGCAAATGCCACATTCCGAGTTGACAATAAGCATACATGTGACCATCTGCTAGAGGCATCGATCAATACCATAAAATATCGAAATGGTCCACATGGTGGATGAATTGGCCCACAAATATCACCCTGAATACGTTCAAGAAATATGGGTGATTCAGTTTGGATTTTAGCTGGCGATGGTCTTATAATAAGTTTTCCAAGAGAACATGCTTTACATTGAAACTTATTATTCTGAAAGATCTTCTGGTCTTTCAATGTATGACCATGCGTATTTTCAATAATTCTTCGCATCATTATTTAACCAGGATGTCCCAATCGATCATGCTAATTTGTTAATATTGAAGAACTATTAACCACCATATTTGATTCGATTGGCCTTATATGTGTATAATGCAATCCAGTAGGGAGCATTGATAATTTTTCAACCACATATTTCTTTCCTGATTTATATGTGGTAAGACACATATATTTCTGATTTCCATCAGTTATCGTCTCAGTATCATACCCATGAGAGTATATGTCATTAAAACTCAACAAATTTCTTTTCGATTGTGGTGAATATAAAACATCATTTATCAGAAATTTTGTACCATTAGGTAACAAAAAATGTGCTTTTCCACAACCTTCAATCAAGTTTACAGGACCTGATATGGTATTTACCATTGTTTTTGTTGGTTTATTTCCAAGAAATATCTTTTATCTCGCAGAATAGTGTACGTTGTACCACTATCTGATATGCAAATTTCCATGATATTATTTCCATGTTTGCTCATAGCATTTTCATATCAAACTTCACAAAAATATAATAAAGAAAAATCAAGGATAATATATATATGAAAAATATATCATGTTTCATAAAAATGCATGAAAAATATAGCATGTTACATTCTAGTCACACCAATATATTAATCAATGTTCTCGAAATCATTTGAAAAAATCGGCAGCATTGAAATAAGTTGAACCACTTAAATGGTTACTGATTTCAACAAAATTGGTCTCTTTTTCTTTCCCCTTTATCGATATTTTAAAGAGCTTACATAAGTGCTCAGGGGTACATGACCAATTTCTTGGAGTGCCACATTTATAATAAGCACTCTCATATCTTTTTGAATGATTTTTATTTCACTCATATTTTCATGCTGCTCTTTTGGGTGGTTCGTGACGTTCTTTTGAGATTAGTTATTGAAGTAACTATCTCGATTATTTTCATATCCACGGCCGTAACCACGACCGCGATCATTTTTACATCCACGTTCATGACCACATCCACTTCCTCGACCACGACCAAAATCTTGTTTATGCCTTTGATTTTGGTTTTCATTTTTTATTACGACATTTGCTTCAGGAAATGTCGTTGATCCAGTGGGTCGGGATTGATGATTTCTTATTAATAATTCGTTGTTCTTTTCTAGTGATATCGAGAGCAACGAATTTAAGTTTTGCCAAATTTGACATGATGGTACTAGAAAAACAACAATGCATTTTATTAGTTAATTTTCATTAATATGACAATACAAAATAATGGATAAACGACGAGTACAAGTATGTTTAAAAATAGATAAAATGTGTGCGGTGGAAAATCGTTGGTGAGTACAAGACTCGTGAGCATGATGATCATAGCCGTTATGAAAAATAGCCTTATAAATGCCATCATTTTCATCTTCGAAAAATCGAGAAAATATTTTGAGAGAAAGAATGAATTTTGGTGTTATTGAAAATGAGTTTGAGTGAACATATTTATAGGCAAAAAACTAGCCGTTTTGTGACCGTTGGGGGTAAGGAAAAAATTGAGTATGTGTTGAATAAAATTTGTGATAATGATGCAATGCATATAATGATAATCATAATTAAATAATTATGTATATCATATCACATTATTATAAGATTGGTGTCGTAGACAACCTTTTATATAATATTGTGAAATTATACCAATATAGTTAGTATAAAGTCAGGTATAGTATATCATATCACATTATTATAAAATCGGTGTCGTAGACAACCTTTTATATAATAACATGAGATTATACGAATATGGTTAGTTTATAAATACACAATAATTTATATCATATCACGTTATTATAAGGTCAGTGTCATAGACAACCTTTTATATAATAACATGAAATTATATATTGATACAGTTAATATATATACATAATAAATATATATCACGTTATTGTTTAAAAACCTTAGAGGCTTTTATACTTGTCGTATCCCTTACCGGGAGTGTGGGATGTCGTCTTAACATCCTCCCAGGATTTATAACAAGTTTTGAAAAAAACTATTTTTTTCATAACATGATATTATATATTAACATATATACAATAAAAATATATAAACAGTAAAATAAAAATTCTTACTTGTTGAATATTTTTGACTTCTTCTTGTATTTTGGAGCGTCGAAAAATATAGAGAACCTTCGAGCGATCGTGCTGATAAGGTGTTGTGAAAAAGTAAAAATTTATGGTAAAAAGTAAATACTCCAAAACTCAAAATATATCAAACTCTACACTTTATAATATTTTTTTCTCAACTCAAATTGTATTTTTCATCACAAATGAAAACCTATTTATATATCCACATTTGAGATTAGTCCAAAAATAAATACATCATCATCTACATCATCACACACTAATTTTCCACATTTTACAACTCAATATTCAACATTCAACATTCAATATTCAACATAATATTAATAATAATAATATTTTTCAACAGTTTTCTGTTAAAATAATTAATTCCATCGTTTTCTAATTTGACATAAATTTTTTTTCTTGTATTCAAAAGTATTACTTTTTCATTGAAAAGTAATAGTTTTTATGTGAATAGTTATAAAGTAATCATTTTGACAAAATGTGATTTTTTTTGTTAATAGTATTATTTTTTAGGTCAAAAAAATTAGTAATTTTGTTAAAATTATTACTTATGATACATGCTAATTTGACATAAAAATTATTATTGTCCCAATCAAAAGTATTATTTTTCTTATGAAAAGTATTATTTTTTTTTTGTTAAAAGTGCTAATTTGACATAAAATTATTATTATTTTTTAGCTTCTAATCACCTCATAAATTCCGGCCTTTAAATTTCAATTGGAACAATTAATTAGATGCACTTATCAGGGAGATGAAGGGAATTCTTTACGGCGTTGAAAATGCAGAAACTGTCACCGAAGCTTGTGCGTATATATATATATATAGCATAAGCATGGCAGTTAATGAAGATATACTATATACTATATAACTGATTGAGGCAGCTAGTCAATATCTCAATATACTGCTTCATGTTTAATTAAGAACTGTCCGGCCCAAGTGTTTGTTAGTGAGACTCGGACTCAAACTCAGAGGAGCTGCATCTCTTCCTGTCGAAACCTTTCTTGCACATTAGAAATGGATCTGGCCGCCGCTTCATCCTCCTCCGCACCCAAGCCATGGAAATTCTCTAGCCTGCCACCTTTGTCGGGCACCACGTATGCCACCTTGTGCGGTTTCTGCTGGGGGTAAACCTGCTCCAGCTGCTTCACGATAACCAAGTCCTTGTTCATCTTTTCTGGGGGTTGTACAGAGGTCAATCAGTAGATTCCCGGGAATTCTAGTGGCATATCCAAGATCTCTGGGAACCCAAGTTTCTCTCACTCTGCCTCGGTTTTACAGAGATATTTTCGCTTTAGGTGAAGATTATGAAGGGAACAATTCATGATAACTCGAGCCCAAATGCAACAAAAAACCTGAACGAAAAGGTGCACACAATTAAAATGGAACTTTCTGAGAATAAAAGGGAAGAACAAGAGATAAAATCTTACTTCACTTGTCTTTCTTTTTATCTTTTTACCCAAAAGCATGAAAAAGCAATGCAAGGAACACAACTTATTTCTAGACAATGCAAGCTATTAGTAAATCACAGTGTTTAGAATCCTTACAGATCCGAGGAGCAGAACACTGAAGCTTGGCAAAAGGTACATCCTCTAAACGTGCCCATGAACAATCTACGACAGCTAAGCCTCTTCTTTTAATCAGCTCCAGATCTTCTCGGAAAACACATTGTTTCCCAGTCGGGCTGAAACAAGGTGATTTAAACATTAACCAACACAATCATGCGCTTTTGCTGGTGCAACATATATCAAGATATATGGCAGCAAATGTCAAATGAAAATACACTATTCTAGTCACCATTTCCCCCATATTCATGTCAGAAATTAAACGTTCAGAACTCAATGTTGTCAATCTACAGAACCAAAAGCAAATAGAAATATGGAACTCCTTTATGATTAATGCAAATCATCTGAACTCAATCTCATCATCAATGTACAACAATTAATACATACTTGTCAGTTGTCATATGTTTTTACCTTTATTAAATTAAAGGTATGTAAAAGCCTCAAATTTTAAAAAAAAATTCAAATCCTTCATAGCAAATACTTAATAGCTTCCAAACCAAAATGTCATAAAAGTGACCATCGACGATTCAATTCAAATAATCGCCTTACAAATGGAGAAAAAAATACATAAAACTTCCATAAGAAAGGAAAAGGAAAAAGAAATTACAAGGGCAACAACGGCGACAATCCCATAAAGTGCAGCAAGAACGTGGAAAATAGAATCCTGCCACACAATAAGAATCGAACCAAGAGATGCTCAAAATAAGTTCTGAAACATTCGAAGTCAAGGGCATAAATGGAGGCATAAACAAATTCCCAACTCAAATCATTTTCACCATTACAAAATCACATTTGATCAATATATAGATAAGCATAGCCAATATTAGTGCTGAAATTTTCGAATTCACATGCTAGGCAGGAACCTGGAATTTTCGAAACCAACAGCATCAATACCATCACCATTCTAGAATTTGAATCCTTTTCAAACTCCAACCATAACCATAACATACGTTCCTCAAGCATAAAAAAAAAAAAGAACCATTTTGACAGAAACCTAACAGGGCACTAACGATTCAAACATTAAACATGAAATGCAATAAACAATCATACACACAACATAATAGTCTATAAGGTGCAGAAAACGAATCCATATTCTTGCCCAGGCTACGATCAAAGGAATCAAAGGAAACAAGCGCCCGAGAGCCGCGGCCAAAGTGAGCTGAAAATGAGCTAAAAAAAACGAGCTCCAAAGAAAGCAATAAGCTCGATCAGCTTGCCTATCCGATGCCTCGCCGGAGAGGAGGGAAAGAAAGAAAAAGAACAGGTGGCGTGAGCTTAAGATGAAGCCGAAGGATTTTCCATGGAGGAACAAAGCAAGGTCGCGAGATTTTGTATGTGTGAGAGCCGGCAACGCCCACGGGTGAATTGTGAAAAAAATCAGGTGTACAATGGGGAAAAAATCAAAATTAGGGTAGGCGCAGCGGGTTAGTTTCGACCCAAATTAGGATTTGTCACATACATATATAACCTTTACCACGGTCTCATACAAGTGTTTGTTTTTAAGAAAATACAAATACTTAGACCGTTTCACGGGTCATACTTGTCAGACGAATTTCTATCCACAACCCGACCCGTCTTGTTCTGACCCAAATTGAATTTTTGAACTAAATTGAGCCCCAACTCCATCGGTTCTCTTCCGAAATTCAACGGAGAAACTCTCGGTCCATCTCCAATCTAGGAATTCCCAATTGTTTCTCAACCCCTTGAATTTTTTAAGATTTCTGAAGATTCTGGTTTTGCACAGCTTCATGGTGGTGTCAAATCTGTAACAAAATGCTTAACAGAACTCCGGTCCGCTCAAATCCATTGTCAAAACAGTGGAGAACACCATTACTGCCATGGTTGATCTTGTTTATCAGAACGTTGGTGATCTCCTTGTATTTATCGATAACAAGGTATACGGTTTCTTTCCAAAAACCATTTCTCAGTTTTTTTCTCGTTTTATTGTTTTTCGCTGGATTTGAAATTTTAATTTCTTTCAACTTACTCGGCCTTTTCGATCACGGTTTTGTAATCAAGATGATAATCATGTTTACAATCGTTGTTTCCTGTTTTGATTATCAAGGTTTTCATGATGATCAAAGCTATTTGTAGTAGGCAAGTTAAAATTTTTGAATTACTATGGTCGGGAGTTTATTGTCTCTCAAGTGATTTATGAACATCGTGATGAAGATATTAGGTAAAATGAATAATTTAAGCTTGATTGATTTTTGTTCCATCTGTTGAAACTAGAAAGTTATGTCAAATTTTCATATTTCTGTCACTTGAATTTAAGAAATGTCATTCTAAACAATCGTTGTCATTATTCGGATTCACTATAAGCTCAACAAAGACCCTATCATGGATAGTTATTACTAGAGATTATGTGTAATTTTAGAGCTGCTCAAACCCATTCCATGATTAGTTGCTTTGAATGTCATAGTTAAATTGCTTTATGGTGTGGAGTGGTAGGAGATATTGGAACGTGAATATTGATATTATACTTGAGCAGTTTTTTTCATCTAAATAAAGAAAGATCGGCGGAGATGGGATTTGTGGTGGGCTGCGCTCTGGGTTTTGCATCGACATCGGTTTGATCGTGGCATTTGCTAGGTACAAGAATACTAGATCCAAGCGAGGCATGATTTGGTATGCAGCACACGACACAAATATGCATATTAGGCAGCCACAGTTGCAGCTTTTGCGAGGATGACATTGAATATTCCATGAAATTACTCCCGCCTCATTTCTACCCTTCCTTGCTTGTCCTCTCACAGAGACAAAAGTTGAGTTGCACTTTCTTCCCTTAACCAATAAATGGTAATAGTACAATAACAACAATTTTGATTCTTTTGATGAGTACAGTTAACTTAGCTCAATCATCATCTGGACAAAATATGGTATGTTTTTTCTTGCATTTTTTAATCGAAAATCGTTGTTTTCCAGTTTATTTTAGTTTTTCTTTGTTGCACGATAACATCTTTGTGCAGGCAGTGTCTGAGAAGTGAGATAATAAGAAACTCTGTGGAACCAATGCTTGAACAATACAGACCATCAATTTTGGACTCTCTCAAGTTTTCCAAGTTAACTCTAGGCACTATGGCACCACAATTCATAGGTGAGCTACTTGTAATCTTGTATTGCCCTTCTTGTTAGTTATTAACTCTGCATATGTAGATGCTGCTAAAGTACGAGTTTGGATAAATTTAAGCATATGTTCTCAATTATTACAATCACAGGTGGGCTACATGTAATATTGATCACAAACTAAACTTGATGCTCTGTACTTTCAAGAATCCTTATTTTCTCTGTGCTTTGGTAAAATTTTTGTTGTGTCTGGTGTGAGATGCCAATTAATAGTAAATGTTGTTGTTGCTGATCGATATGCTAAGATTGAGATGTGGGTTTTTTGTACTTGCTCACTTACATGTCATCTCAATATTTTGCAGCATGTGTGTTTTTTGTAGATGGTTTTACTTGGCTTAAGTTTTTTCGTTTTTCCTTCTTTTGCTTTTGTTTTTGTTGTTTTGAAATCCATGAATGGGGAACTGTGGTTTTCATAGTTTGGATATGGAATTTTAACCACTACATGTAAAATCTACTTTTGATTCAATAAATAGGAATATCTTTTGTTGATGTAATACATTGCCAAAAGTATAATTTTTTTGCCAACGGTATTAGTTTTTCGGTCAAAAGTATTAGTTTTGATATCAAAAGTATTACTTGAATATACATGGTTATTTCACATTTAAAGTATTAATATTTTGGACAAAAGTGCTAGTTTTTATGTCAAATTTATGACTTGTTTTGGTTAAAAATAATAAAAGAGAGTATATGAAATAGTATTACTTTATAATATATATGATTATAAAATGTATTAATTTTTTGGTCAAAGGTTTACGTTTTTGGTCAAACATATTACTTAGAAATATGTGGTTATTTTACATTAAAATATTATTATTTTTAGTCAAAAGTAGTAGTTTTTGGCCAAAAATATTACTTTTTGGCTTAAAAATATTTTTGAAAATATATAGTTATTTCACATAAAAAGTATTAATTTTTAATATATAATTATGCAAAGTATTACGTTTTTGGCAAAAAATATTCGTTTTTTGGTAAAAAGTATTACTGAATACATTTGACAATATATTTTTACAAATATAAAAACTAATAGTTTTTATTGCAAAAGTATTACTTTTTAGATTAAACGTATTAGTTTATCTGTAAAAATTATTACTTTTAAAGTTTGTTAATTTGACATAAAAAGTATTAATTTTCCTCTAAAACGTATGACTTTTTTAATAAAAAGTATTATTTGTTTAGTCAAAAGTATTAATTTTTGTGATAAAAATTTTATTTATATAGTATGCTAATTTGATATAAAAAGTATTATATTTTTGTCAAAAGTATTAATTTTTCTATTAAACATATTACTTCTAACATATGATAATTGGACATAAAACGTTTTTAATTTTTCTTGAAAACGTATTTGTTTTTCTGCGAAAAATATTACCAAATATGTGAAAAATATTATTTCTAACTAACGCATGCATATTTAACATAAAAAGCAAGTAATACTATTTATTTTAAAAATAAATTATATATTTATTACTAAATTTGATTTCAGTTTAATCCATCCAAATTTGAAATACATTATCAAAATAAAAAATTCAAGATAACAATTGTGAAATATACCTAAAGAAAATCTTGTGAAGCTGAAAACAAACATGAGATAATCGTTCTTTAGTTTATGAGAAATACAAATACGCAAATATTGATTTTTCTGTTAAAATTATTGATTCCATCGTTTGATAAATTTACATAAAAATATTGTTTTTTTAGTCAATAATATTATTATTTTTTGTGCTAAGTATTAGTTTTTATTATAAAATTATTACTTTTTATCATGGCAATTTGATAACAGAAGTAAAACAAATAAATGTCATTGCGAAATGAACTGGATGAAGGCTGTTACATTCAACGATGAACTACTTATCATACATCAGTTGACCGGAACAAGACTCTTTAACTTCAAAGTTCTATGGTAAAATTGGTTAGAAGCTGGTATATTACGAATACAGTCAACAAAACGAAAAACAACGCTTTCCCAACTAGAACCATAACCTTTGTTATCTTTATCATAGAATCAACAAAACATAACATAACATAACAACAAAGCCATGCATCACACATCTTCGGAAAAGGGCGCCATTGGATAGCCCGAAAGAAGAACCAAACATGCTTGATCATCTAAAGAGTCGGGGCAGATGACAAAAGGCTACAGTAGATCATGAAGGATTGCAACTTATAAGGGAGCTGATCCATAAAAGAATACTTCAGCTGGGCTGGTCATGCAACTGTACCTGTGTTTGTTCGGGCAGGGAATATCTCATTATGTTATCCACCAAAATTTCTATATACAGCATGGAATTTATTGATCCACAAAAACCAGCAAAGGAATGATCAAGGTCAACTTAAAATTCATAGATATCATATGACACCAGAATAATTTGAGGCAATAGATTAGAAGGAAAGGAAGTTTATTGGAAAATGTAAATTTCTTTAGACCAAAAAAAATAAAGGGGTTTTTCAAACCTCTGCCTCCCATGTATATTTTCAAGCTCTGCTATAAATCTGGCAAAACATCGAACTCCATTACCACACATCCGATGATAAAACAAAAGGTTGCCAAATAAGCATTTTCTTTAACAAAGATAAGCATGCAAATTTAACCAGGAAAGTTGCTTTACTATATGGCGATGGTTTTCCTTGTGATACAGTGAGACTCTGATTTGATTGCTGGAAATAAGGCTGGAGTGAGCTCGAAACTTCAAAAATATAAGATAAAAATTCTACCTGCAGCAGAATCTAGTAGGAACAACAGCAGCGCACGGTGGTTCGTGCGGTAGAAGCTCTGAGAGTTAGAATCGCGACTGATTTTGCCCGAAAATTGATGGACTTGGTTCGAATTGGTCCTAGGGTCGCCTAAAACCTCCCATCGGCCAACAAAACACCTGAACCACCGAGAGATCGGCCGGAGATGGCGATGCGAAGGTTAGTCCGCGACTGGGAGTTTGCGACTCGCGCTCCTTTCCAAGATCCGCGACCTGGCCGTGAGATTATAAGAATAAATCGCTATTCCCTGATTTTGGGCAAATTAAGGTCCGAATTCTACGGTAGTTAATGCATCGGGTAATTTGATAGTGGTGGGTCAACCGTTTCGTTCGTGAAACTGTTTCACAACAACGTTACTCTTAAGAAAATCCCTCATATATTAATCAATTGTTAATGGAATTGGCTTCATGATATAAAATCTTTTAGAGCTGAAAATTTAACTGGGTATATAAAATTAATATAATTTAATAATTGTTTATGTTAAGTTGTGGAATTGAAATATATATGGCGATTAGGTTGATGTATAGTTTAAAATATTTGAGTTACAACATTATTACAATATATAAATTTTTATAAAATGACAAGTGCTTAGTGATAGAATTAATATCAGATTCGAGAGAACACGTTCAAATCTCATGGAGTGCAAAGAATTCAATTATTGGAATATAGATTGTTGGGGCGATATAATTATCCCTTCTGGGAGTATCTATCAGTCTAGTTAAGTCTTTTAGTACAAAAAAAGTTATATGGTGATTACTTGATTATATGCTTGGACTTGAGTACTCGAGTTGATAGGTTTCTTGAGTAGAGGTACAGACGTACTATTCGAAATATCCTGGTAGAATATTCTTGTTCTATGTTTGCATGTCTATATGACATGTTTTATGTTCATATATTATGTCACGATTATAATGATGCATACGTTATCATGTTGAGCCTATACCTTGATATAACCCGTAGTGGGGTCGCTCAACCCCGATTTCTTGAGTGGATGGTTAGACCTGTTGGTTTGGGATCAAGTCACGGATATCCACAATTTTATTTGAGTGTGTGAGTCACCTTCTGATGCGACGACCCAGTGTGCACATAACATGGCGCCATTTGATTGAGTAAGAGCTTTTACCGTGATAGGTTTTCGGTATCCGTTCATTTGCATTAGCATTCATAGAATGTGTATATTCATACTTTCTTATTGAGCGTTTTTATCGCTCACTTCCTTGGTATTTTATTGGACACACCATTCCACGGGGCAGGGCTAGGTTGGACGGACTAGGAGGTAGCGTTTGCTGAGGTTGCAGCAGTTTTCGTGGTTGGCGTTTTTTTTTCCCATTATCAGGTTTATAGTGAGGATATTTTCAGTATCACTTCGATGGGGTTGTTTAAAAAATGTTTCACCATTTGTTTTAGGCCGGTTGTATTCCACCGGTTGGTTTTTTGTAAAACTTTTATTTCGTTGTTTTATTGATTATTTTGATTTAAGATTTAACTGCATGCTTAAGAATGTTTAGTATGTGATCCTGGAGCAGGTCACTACACGTGCTGACACAGAATGAGCATGTGATTTGCATATGCATCCAGGCAGCTGAAATCCTCTGAGAAAAATTATCCAGTGCATGATTTAGATCTTACATCGATTGTTCTTGCACTCGCGATTTGGAGACTTTACTTGTACGATTGAGATCCATTCTGACCACAAAAGTTTGAAGTATATGTTCACTCAGGCTTAGTTGAACACGAGACATCATCGTTGGATGGATCTTATTAAGGATTATGATTACGAGATCAAGTATCATTCAGGTTCTGTGAATCCAGTTGTAACATCCGAAAATTTGCTACGTAAACTGGCATGCATAACTAGGGGATTTAATAGTTTTAAAATAAAGTAAAAAGAGATTAAATGATTTTTATGTACTATTATGAGAATTGAGTGATTTATTTGCATTCTTTAAATGTTATTACTGAAAGAGTTGATGCCCCGTTAGCCAACTTGTGGCTAAGGGCTTTGAGAGTCTCTTTTTGTAAACAATCTTTGTTTAATGTAATATACGTTCTTTAAATGGCGTTCACTTTATCTTATTATTATGTAATGATATACTATTGTTATTTTGATAAAGACCTTGAATATACTAAAGTAAGATGAGATAGTGAATATAGAGAGATCACTGTCATGAAACACATCTTATGTTCACTGTATATTCTAAACAGTTCCTAGTCAATTGAGTCGTCCACGAATAAGGATAAGGATCGCTCGAGATTGAGACTAGCATTTGCGATGCCGAGTACCACGTTTCATTGGTATGGAACATAGAGATGTTCGAAGCATGCAAATGGATATTCATATGATGAATGATCGAACTACCCTATTCGAACTTTCCAAGTGGTTATCACTTATCGAGTGGATATAGTCCGCGGTTTGGTTGTACACCATTAGTCCTTATTACTTGAAACATCATTGAGACTCTATATGCTAGTACTATGCTTTGACTCGTTTACCGACTCTATTAGGGTCATCAGGTGTCAGGATTGGGTACAGTTACGACACATATAGGAGTCGATGCTTTGTTGTCAATGATTCACCGCACACTTGCGAGTGTGGATATCCTATGCAATCTGAGGAGATATTAGTGTGACGAATCTCTGGCCAGAGTACATGATGTGTTTTAGGTTACTTGGTTTCCTAGTAGCACATGCGATGTCACTATTTGATCTTCAAGATGCATTGCATAGTTATCGAATCTCGAACGACTTTCGATGTACCAATGGTTGTTGATTCGATCGGGATATATGGATGAAGGGACCGTACTGTACGCTAACCAAAATCTACTGGTTCTTGCAGGCACTATCAGTGATACCTAGGGAATCAAGGGGCGATGTTGCTAGACGCTCTTACCATGATTCGATGGGCAAGTCGGAAATTGTTGTTCCGAGTCACAAGGAGTTGTGAGCCCACGGCTAGCTGTATTCCTGAACCATTGAGGGTCACACAAGTAATGGATTTCTAATCTCCGTTGAGATAATTAAATTTAAAGAGTTAAATTTAGTGGATAAAGAAGTAGGACTTCTTATTTAAAAGTAGAGGGAGTAAGATTTCCTAAAATGACATATTAATGGACATTTTTAACCACTGAATTCGGATTCAGAAAATCTGTCTTGACTTTAAAAGATGCAGAAATGGTTTCTGTGCACATTGGTGAAATTGGTTTATCAATCTGAGTCACGATGAATTTTATATTAATTTCTGAACATGCGGGCTTTGCTTGTCAGGCTTGAACTTATGACTAATGGGCCCTAAGCTGTTAGCAGCCCACGTTATAAATAAGTTATTGCAGTGCAGAAATTAGACACTATCAAGGCATAAAAATTTGAAACCCTAGAGCTCTCTCTCTAGAGAATTCGGCCGCCCCCTCCCCTACTGTGTTCGAGAATTTTAGTCTGCAAATTTCGAATTTGCAGACTGAATTAGCAGATCAAATCTGTTATTTCTCTTCGTAAAAACTTCTGATAGATTTTCTAGTGCAGTCTATCAGAGGGATTAAACTTCTGTTCGTGGACCTGATTGAAGAAAAATTCGTTCATCAGTTCCTGGGATATACAACAAGAGCAGTTTAATCTGTTGGTGTCCATAATCTCGCTTCGAGATTTTAAGGTAAAATTTACATTGTTTAAATTTTATGTTATCAATTTTAATCGTAGGAATTTGATACCCATGATATGGAATTGTTCCATATAAAATTTTAAAACTTCCGCTCCAACGGGTATCACTTTCTTTTTCGATCTGGAGAACGACCGTGTTCCAACAGTGGTATCAGAGCGAGGTTGTTCTCGGATTTTACGATTAAAATTTATTCGATTGTACCGGCCTCGATTTTTCAGAAAAATAAAACGAAAATTTTAAATTAAATTCAAGGGCAATCGGGCAGCAAGTGTCGCTGCCCAGGGCGGCGATTGGTTGCCCACCTCCACGTGGGCAGCCCTGTCCCACGTGGAGGCCGGGCTGCCCGGGATTGTCCCGGGCAGTTCAAAAATTTTAAAATTTAATTTTTGATTTTTTTTGAAATTTTTGAAATTTCAGTTTTTGGTCCGATTGAAAATTGTTTTTGATTGGTCCACGAGGCATCGGATAAAATTGTTTGAGTCCGAAATTTTAAAAATTGATTTTTGGATAAATTTAAATTTTTGGGAAATTTATAAATTTTATCCATTAAATTAGATTTTATAAAATTAATAATTTTGGTACGATTGATGATAAAATATGATTTTATGTATAAAATTGGATTTTATATGTAAAATATGATTTTATGGATAAACTAGATAAAATATGATTTTATATATAAAATAAGATTTTATGTATGAAATATGATTTTATCTATTTAAATTTATTGCCATTGCATGATATCCAATAAATTAATTTTGAATTAAATATTATTGGATAAGGATGATCGATTGCCATGACCAATGTTATAGGTGTATGTTAGGTTGTTTACATTTGGTTTTAATTATTGTTGTTGGATTTATTAATGGGCCTGGTTTATGGCCCAATATGAATTGTCATATGTAATAAAAGTGGGCCTGGTTTATTGCCCGTTCCCACCCCTTAAATATGTATCCCCTGCTTGTCATCGAAATTTATTGTAAATCTATTAGACTTAGTGGGAGATAAAGATTTGAAGACAAAGGTGGGCCCAACAGACAATAAAGACCGAAGAAATGTAAATTGGAACCTCAATGTAATAGGATTGCATTGCATACTTGCATATTACCTAGGATTGAACTTAGACTTGTGATTGGCAACCACGGGTCGATTAGTAATGGAATCGATCATCCTAAAATAATATATGATATTATTGTTGTATGCATGTTTAGACTAAATTGTATGAATCCCGCAAGCATACATAAATTGCATGATGAGACAGATTTTCAAAAAATTAAAAATCCCTCATTTTAAATATGATTTAAAATTGATATCAAGATAAACAAAAGGAAATTTAAATATTGTTTAAATATTCCTACCTTCCATCAACGATCAATGTATGAGATGCTACCCGCGGGCACGGTCCGGCTCATATTATTGGGGGGGCCCGTTCGTCGAAAAGCTGTACATTGGATCGACACATGTTGTAAGTTGGGTGGAACTCCCATGGGATTGGCTCATATTATTGGGGATCCACATGGCGATCGTCCATCACAACTTAATATTGATGGGTCATCTTGATATGTCACATTAAACGGCGTCATATTATTGGGCCCTTATTGGACATGAGGTAAAAACATGGGGGTTGCTTTGGAAGCAATTGGGCTCTACCTTTTGAAAATTATGGTTGACTGATATTATTCGGGATTATAGTTTGTCAATTGGACTCCATGTTCCCACTAAGAAAACAAGTTTTCCGTTTTCACTAGAGGGTAGTGAAATCGTTAAAATAGTGGGAGTGAAATTCATAAAATTAAAATTCGTCATATTTTATGTCTTAGTAAATTAATTAAACAATCATCGATTATTGTCTGTTTCATCTCAGCATATCATTATGATGAATCTTCGTAATCCACATGTTTCAATTCTCGAACAAAACAAACTTTCTGGCGCAACTATACGGAATGGTTCAATAAGTTAAGATTGTCCAGAGTTCGGAAAAGATTTTCTAAGTGTTAGAAAAGGCTTCTCCGAAAACAGCCCCGGCTGATGTAACTGCCGAAAGGTTGGCCGAACTAGAGAAATGGTTGGACCATGATCTCAAGGCCAAATGTTACAGGCAAAATTGGACAAGTCTAAATAAGTTTGCCATCACTGCAAAAAACCCGGTCATTGGAAACGTAACTGCAAAGGGTATGTTTTACATTGAAATAAATGTTTTACTTAATACTACTTCCTGGGCATTGGATACCAGATGTAGATCTCACATTTGCAATGAGTTGCAAATGATAACAAGAAGTAATAAGCTTAGGAAGGGTGAGACCCAGCTAAGACTCGAAAATGGTTCTAGAGTTGAAGCCCAAGCTATAGGAGACATTTATTTAGTTTTGCAGAACGATTTTAAGTTATTTTTAAGAGACGTTTTATTTGTGCCAGATTCGATTAAAAACATTATTTCTATTTCTATGCTTGATAGAAATGGGTTTTCTTGTAATTTTGTGAATGAGATTTGCAATATTTACAAGAATGAATGTTTGATTGAAAATGGACAACTTGAAAACGATCTATATAACTTAAAATTAAAAGACGTTTCAATTAATTATGTTGATAAACCGGTAACAACAAATAAAAGGAAAAACGATAGTCAAAACCCGGCAAACCTTTGGCATGCTAGGCTAGGTCATATTTTCTCAGGGAGGATGAACAAGCTAGTGGGAGAGGGCATGTTTGATATTTCTGATATTAACTCTCTACCTACTTGTGAGTCCTGCCTAAAAGGAAAAATGATTAAATCTCCTTTCAAAGGGAAGCCTGAGCGTAGTCAAAACCTGTTGGATTTGATCCATACAGATGTCTGTGGACCATTTAGTATCGGTACTAAATTTGGACACACCTACTTCATTACCTTTACTGATGATTATTCGAGGTATGGGTATTTATATTTAATGAAATATAAGTTTGAATCATTTGAAAAGTTCAAAGAATTCAAGGCTGAAGTAGAAAACAAACTAGGTAAGAGTATTAAAGCACTTCGATCAGATCGAGGTGGAGAATACTTAAGTACCGAGTTCTTGGATTATCTAAAAGAGAATGAGATTCTCTCTCAGTGGACTCCTCCTATGACACCTCAGCTGAATGGTGTTTCGGAGCGTCGCAATCAAACCTTGTTGGACATGGTTCGATCTATGATGAGCTTCACTGAGCTCCCACCTTCGTTTTGGGGCTATGCTCTTGAAACGGCGGTATTGTTGTTGAACAATGTCCACACTAAAGCAGTGGACAAAACACCATACGAGTTATGGAATGGCAAAGCTCCTAAGTATTCGTACTTGAGGATTTGGGGATGTCCTGCTTACGTGAAGCAGACAGTGGGAGATAAGTTGGATAGTCGATCCACCTTATGTTATTTTGTAGGGTATCCAAAGAATTCAATCGGATATTATTTCTATCATCCTACTGAAACAAAAGTTTTTGTTTCAAGGAATGCCACCTTCTTGGAGAAGGAGTTCTTATTGGATAAGAAAGGAAAGATGATGGAACTCGAAGAAATTCGAGAAGAACCCGAGATACAAAATAACGATCCTATACCTCAAGAATCATCACAAGACACGCCTATTACTAGAAGATTCGAGAGGACTTCTAGGCCTCTATTAGATATGGTCTTCTTCTTGAAGGGGATCAAAGTGAACCCGACAGTGGATGTGATCCGAGAAACTTCAAGGAAGCAATTTCTGATGCTGATTCGAACTTATGGCTTAAAGCTATGCAGTCGGAAATAGACTCGATGCATGCAAACCAAGTTTGGTCTTTAGTAGATCCTCCCGATGGAATAGTTCCAATAGGGTGTAAATGGATCTATAAGAGAAAGCTTGGGCCTGATGGAAGGTACTGACCTACAAGGCACGATTGGTTGCAAAAGGTTACATTCAAAGACAAGGTGTTGACTATGATGAAACTTTTTCACCAGTCGCAATGTTCAAGTCCATAAGAATCCTTATTGCCATTGCTGCATGGTATGACTATGAGATATGACAAATGTATGTGAAGACTGCATTCCTTAATGGAAACATTAAGGAAGAGATCTATATGATGCAGCCCGAGGGATTCACATCCATGGGAAGCGAGCATAAGGTATGTAAGCTTCAGAGATCGATCTATGGTCTCAAACAGGCATCAAGAAGTTGGAACCATAAATTTGATGAAACAATAAAGAACTTTAATTTCATCAAGAACCCGGAGGAGCCGTGCGTGTACAAGAAAGTAGTTAAGGATGCTGTGACATTCTTAGTACTTTATGTTGATGACATCTTACTCATTGGGAATGATGTAGGGATGTTGCAGTCAACAAAGATATGGTTGTCAGGTAGATTCTCGATAAAGGATTTGAGTGAGGCGTCCTATATTCTAGGGATACAGATCTATAGAGATAGATCTAAGAGAATGATAGGACTTACTCAAGCTACCTACATCGACACTATATTGAAAAGGTTTTCAATGGATGAGTCCAAGAGAGGAAATCTACCTATGTGTCATAGAGTCTCTCTATCCAAGTCTATGTGTCCCAAGACTGACGAAGAGATAGATAAAATGACACACATACCATATGCGTCAGCCATAGGGAGTATCATGTATGGGATGATATCTACCAGACCGGATGTGGAATTTGCTCTGAGTGTCACGAGCAGATATCAAGCCAATCCTGGTCAAATGCATTGGAAAGCCGTGAAGGATATTCTTAAGTACTTAAGAAGAACTAAGAATGTATTCATGGTTTATGGAGGAAGAGATCTGAAATTGGAAGGCTATACCGACTCTAGCTTCCAAAGTGACGTGGATGACTCAAAGTCAACCTCTGGATTTGTGTTCATGCTCAATGGCGGTGCTGTCTCTTGGAAGAGTTTCAAGCAGGACACCACAACGGATTCCACCACTGAGGCAGAATACATTGCGGCATCAGCTGCTGCTAAAGAGGCCGTTTGGATGAGGAATTTCGTCCAAGAGTTGGGCGTTATTCCTGAAGCTGTTGGTCCAGTCCCGGTGTACTGTGACAACACGGGTGCCGTTGCTCAGGCAAAGGAACCAAGGTCTCATCAAAGATCCAAACACGTACTGAGGAAATACCACATCATCCGGGAGATCGTGGAAAGAGGAGACATCACTGTCGAGAGAGTGGCCTCTACAGACAATATCGCTGATCCACTTACTAAGCCCTTGCCAGGACCATTATTTGACAAACATCGTGAAGCAATGGGACTATGTAGTATGACTAGTTGGCTTTAGGGCAAGTGGGAGAATGAAAGAGTTGATGCCCCGCTAGCCAACTTGTGGCTAAGGGCTTTGAGAGTCTATTTTTGTAAACAATCTTTGTTTAATGTAATATACGTTCTTTAAATGACGTTCACTTTATCTTATTATTATGTAATGATATACTATTGTTATTTTGATAAAGACCTTAAATATACTAAAGTAAGATGAGATAGTGAATATAGAGAGATCACTGTCATAAAACACATCTTATGTTCACTGTATATTCTAAACAGTTCCTAGTCAATTGAGTCGTCCACGAATAAGGATAAGGATCGCTCGAGATTGAGACTAGCATTTGCGATGCCGAGTACCACGTTTCATTGGTATGGAACATAGAGATGTTCGAAGCATGCAAATGGATATTCATATGATGAATGATCGAACTACCCTATTCGGACTTTCCAAGTGGTTATCACTTATCGAGTGGATATAGTCCGCGGTTTTGGTTGTACACCATTAGTCCTTATTACTTGAAACATCATTGAGACTGTATATGCTAGTACTGTGCTTTGACTCGTTTACCGACTCTATTAGGGTCATCAGGTGTCGGGATTGGGTACAGTTACGACACATATAGGAGTCGATGCTTTGTTGTCAAGGATTCACCGCACACTTGCGAGTGTGGATATCCTATGCAATCTGAGGAGATATTAGTGTGACGAATCTCTGGCCAGAGTACATGATGTGTTTTAGGTTACTTGGTTTCCTAGTAGCACATGTGATGTCACTATTTGATCTTCAAGATGCATTGCATAGTTATCGAATCTCGAACGACTCTCGATGTACCAATGGTTGTTGATTCGATTGGGATATATGGATGAAGGGACCGTACTATACGCTAACCAAAATCTACTGGTTCTTGCAGGCACTATCAGTGATACCTAGGGAATCATGGGGCGATGTTGTTAGATGCTCTTACCATGATTCGATGGGCAAGTCGGAAATTGTTGTTCCGAGTCACAAGGAGTTGTGAGCCCACGGCTAGCTATATCCTTAAATCATTGAGGGTCACACAAGTAATGGATTTCTAATCCCCGTTGAGATAATTAAATTTAAAGAGTTAAATTTAGTGGATAAAGAAGTAGGACTTCTTATTTAAAAGTAGAGGGAGTAAGATTTTCTAAAATGACATATTGATAGACATTTTTGGAAACCACTGAATTCGGATTCAGAAAATCTTTCTTGACTTTAAAAGATGTAGAAATGGTTTCTGTGCACATTGGTGAAATTGGTTTATCAATCTGAGTCACGATGAATTTTATATTAATTTTTGAACATGCGGGCTTTGCTTGTCAGGCTTGAACTTATGACTAATGGGTCTTAAGCTGTTAGCAGCCCACGTCATAAATAAGTTATTGCAATGAAGAAATTAGACACTATCAAGGCGTAAAAATTCGAAACCCTAGAGCTCTCTCTCTGGAGAATTCGGCCGCCCCCCTCCCCTACTATGTTCGAGAATTTTAGTCTGCAAATTTCAAATTTGCAGTCTGAATTAGCAGATCAAATCTGTTATTTCTCTTCGTAGAAACTTCTGATAGACTTTCTAGTGCAGTCTATCAGAGGGATTAAACTTCTGTTCGTGGACCTGATTGAAGAAAAGTTCGTTCATCAGTTCCTGGGATATACAACAAGAGCAGTTTAATCTGTTGGTGTCCATAATATTGCTTCGAGATTTTAAGGTAAAATTTACATTGTTTAAATTTTATGTTATCAATTTTAATCGTAGGAATTTGATACCCATGATATGGAATTATTTCATATAAAATTTTAAAACTTCCGCTGCAACGGGTATCACTTTCTTTTTCGATCCGGAGAACGACCGTGTTCCAACAATTACGACATTTTAACCTGTTATTATGTAATTTATGAATTTATTTTATAAAGGTTATTTTTCGATCGCGTAAACGGGACCGTGGACGAACAAGATAGATATTTTTATTCCAAATTTTTACGAGGGGTTTTTAAGAGCCATAAATTTTTATTTTCAGAAAAATAAATTTTTAAGGTATATATATTTTTAGAAACCCATTTTTCACAAAAATATACCATTTTATGGGCATTTTGAAAACTTTTAAGTTTGAGGATTTTTATTAATTAGAAAATTAGAGATTTTTGTTGGATTTATGTGTGGGCTAGGAAGTGTTTGATTGGGTTTTTAATTTTAATTGAGTCCAACCTTTACACACTCAAATAACCACAAGCTTAGCCCATCTTCCTTTCCCCTACTTTACGTTTAAACACCATAGCTGCCCCTCAAACCTTCAGAAACTCTCCCATCATCAAGAACACAGCACGCACGATTTTTATTGAAGGTTTTCGGCAAGGTTTTACGAGTCGTTTGTCCCGACGAGCCTGATACTTGTCGATATCAATGTTTTTTATCAAATCTTCAACAAGGCACGTTTTGAATCCATTCTAGGCCACCATTTGAATCATATAAACTTTTTTTTTAAGCATGAATGATTTTTTAATGGATGTGTTTTCAGAATTTAAGGATATTATTTATGATTCATGCATGAAATCCCGTTTTTGTAGTATAAGGCACATGATGATGATTTTCCGACCATGGCTTGATCGGGACTGCTGCACCTTTGTTAGGGGTATGATCTAGGGTCCTTAGGGTCGGTTTTGGTTGTGTGGTTCAGGGCTGAAAGTGGCTGGAACCATGCAAGAAAGGGCTATGACAGCAGCTAGCCGAGCAAATTTTTGTATGGGATTTAGGGGCCTTGGCCGAGCTATGCATGGCTTGGCTTGGGCCAAGGCTGGGTCACGTGTTGTGACTAGACCCTAGGAGGGTCCAGTCACCGGGGCTCCGGCCAGTGGTGGCCGAAGAAGGTCGGAAATTTGAGGGTAATGCAGGCTGCTCAAAAAGGGTACGCGCAGATTTTTGGTTAGGGAAAGTGGGTTCTGTTTCGAGCCATGCTGGCCATGGCTTGGACCAGGGCCTGGTCCTTGGTGACCGGCAGGACCCTGAGGAGGTCCTGCTGGCGCAGCTCTGGCCAGGGGTGGCCGGAGCTGGGCAATGGCAAGGAGGAAAGGGTTGCTGTCGTGAGGGAAGGTTGAAGAGGATACTGTTTTGCATTCTTTGGGCTTTGGATGGGCCGAGCTTGGGTCCGGTCGGTCTAAAATATATTGGGTCAAGTTATTTGAGTCCGGGTCCAGGTTATATAAGTTGGGCTCGGGTATTTTTATTTTAAATTAATTAAGAGTTTATGAAATTAATTAATGGGTTTGGGATTTGTTAATTAATTAATTGGACTAGTTTAATGGGCTTAAATAATTAATGAAGTGAGCCCCCTAATTTGTCATGGGCCGGGTGATTCATGAGAATTATTGGGCCGAGATGTGTCGGATTTAGTAATTTAATGGGCTAATTAATAATTTTAATTTAGATTAATTTTTAAGTTAAGTAATTTAAATGAACTTAAATAATGCTTTAAGTGAGCCCATTAGTTTTTCATGGGCCTGGAGGTCCATGGGAATTAATGGGGCGCGTCATGTTGGGCTAAATGATTTTTGGGTCAGTCTAGTAATTTATGGGTTTAAGTCAAATGATCAGCAGCTCGAACAAGTCATTGGAAAAAAAAATAAAAGGTCCGTAAATATATATTTAATTCATGCATGTATTTTTATTATATATATAAGTATGATTTTTTAAAAAATAAATTAAATATATATTTACGGGTAAATTTTCATGAAATAAAGAATTGATAAGAATTTTTAAGTTCATGCATCATGTAAGAATTTTTATGTAAATTTTAAATACATGTTAAGAAAAATAATATTTTTATGAAAGTTGAAGTGAAGGTGGAAAGTAATGTGGTTGGAGGCCGGGATACCACTACTGGTGCATAATTTCGAATTCAGTGGTACACCTCCTCGAGATTTTTTTTTCTATGCTCGCTACTGTTCCTATCCACATGCTTCATTTGTTTCTTTTTCCGCTTCCACTGTATGTCTGTATACCATGTTGGCCTATACTTTATTTACTGATTAACACATTTTCTTATTTATGGTTTGCAATGGGATATTATTTACTTTAAGTATTCACCTTCGTAGCTCTATTTATTATCAGAAGTATATTTTTTATCAAGTAGAGTACACGTGATTGAAGTGTGAAATTCATTGTTGGAACTTTTCCCGGAGGTGTATCTTATGGATGGATAAACTCAAATTATAGGAATTCTGGATTATCGTTTAAAATTTATATATATATTTTTTCAAAATGAATTGATCTGAAGAATTTAGAGATGGGATTGAATGAAGTGTACAATTCACTGCTCGAGATTTTCCCGAGTTAAATTATGGCTTCAGTATAATAATTCCTTTAACTGAGAAGAGTTCATCGGGTCAATAGCCATTCAGAAGGCGTTGTCCAAGTGGCCGCGCGTGCTCCCTGACATGAATTGAAGTAATTCTAAAGTAATATTTTCATCTGATTCTGATTTCCATTTGACAATGTTATCATTGAAGACTAGTGTACGTACCGTAAAATATTCTGTGTCGCAATCCAGCCAAATCCATATCATGGGTGTTCTCGACAAAATTATCGCTGAGGCAAGAAATAACAAGGTATCATACATATCAATTTTTGTCCTTACCTAGCTATTATCTCGGTTTAAATTCAAAACCTTATGCATAACAACCTGTCTATCGAGTCTTATGTAATATTTCAATTATTGACATGATGATTTGATGCTTGATAATTTTCTTTCTGATAAAGTGATAATAATGCGGATTCACAAATATATGATAACTGCAATCTAAATTTGGATGGATCAGATTTATTCCTCTATGTGGCAACACCTTGGGATTTAGCTTTCCACAGGTCCCTAAGCTAGACACGTGCATTGATAATATACCTGATAGGCTGATGATACTTGTTAAATTTTGAAGAAAACATTATTCTCTGTTATGGAGTATGTTAGATACTTGATGAGGGACGTGGAGCTGAAAGAGCATGCTGCATATCAATTAATAAGCCAAGTTTGACTGTATTTAGTCAATATTCTATGTGACGATTTCACTTTAATTCATTTCAGGGCCAGACTTTCAGAAGTTTGCAATTTAATTTACATTTGCATTTGTTGAGTTATGTTCTATTTATGCTTGAATTGTTTTCTATGGATTTTTATTTTGTTTTTTTAATAATTTATAGTTTGGAGATCCAATTTATAGGAAAATAGATTGTTGCGGCTTTTATGAAAATTTCCGAGTCAAGAAAGTGTAGTTGTGAAATTAGTACTAGCTCAGGATGCTAAAATATGTTGAAGGGTGTTCCAAGTGTGTCGAGATTAATGTATAACTTTATTTTCTAGTGTTGCTGAATTAGAATTCGATTATTTTGAATTTTGAATGATTTATAATGTTGAAAAATTGTATATTGATTTTACTTTAGAAATTTTTAATTTTGAGTGATTATAATATTAAAAATTTGTGTTTTTAAATTTTTTTTTTTTTTTGTTTTACATCTTAAAAAATACAACGGTTTTTCACCATTGTCTTTGCCCAAATAAAACTGTTGTAAAAAGCTCGGTTATTTAAGATAAAGCTCAAATACAAGGGTTTAAAATCGTTGTCTTTAAAAAACGACAACGAATTTAAACTGTTGCAAAACCGTTACCGTAAGCCTCAAAAGACAACGGATTTAAACTGTTGCAGAACCGTTGTCGTATGCCTCAAAAGACAACGGATATAAATTGTTGCAAAACTGTTGTGGCATGCCTCCAACGACAACGGATATAAACTGTTGTCATTGGGTATGCTTTTTACAACACCAACAATTACAACGGTTTTAACCCCCACTACGACAACGGATTTTATTCGTTGTTGTTTTTCCGTTTTTCTTGTAGTGGTTGGAAATCACCTGATTGGGGAAGCTCATTAATTACGAGAACGCATATCCTCCTGCAAAAGGGAACTTCTGGATTAATGGGATAAAAACAAATATCGGCGGACACCTCAGCTGCTTAAAATAAAGCGAAATCAGCTAAATCAGCTTAGTACAAGCGCACAGTAGAGGATGAATGTAGCGCATATCAAAGAGCTCGAGGTTGAGGTTAAAAAATTGGCAACTAAAGAGGAAATGTACTGGAGACACCGGAGTCGAGTATTTTGGCTTAAAAATGGAGATCGTAACACCAGATATTTTAATTCCAAGGCATCCCAAAGGAGAAGACAGAACACCATAACCGGCTTGGTTTCAAGCCATGGTGACTGGCCTACAGATTCTAGCAGTATGACATATATTGTATTGGAGTATTTTGACACGTTTACATCGTCCAGCCCCTCTGGGGCCGATATTGGCAGGGTCCTAGATATAGTGGATTCGAAAGTGGATGAATTAATGAATGGATCTCTGTGCGCCCGGTTCTCAGCCAAAGAGGTCAAACGAGCTCTCTTCAATATGAGTCCGGATAAAGCCCCTGGACCAGATGGTTTGTCTACATTGTTCTATCAGAAATACTGGGATATAGTCGGTGATGATCGATGTTACGGAGGCAGTGCTCCGGGTGCTCGATGAAGGAGCTATATTGGAGGCATGGAATGATTAGGGATGGCAAAAATTTCTGAAATCCCGACCTTTCCTGAATTCCATCTCATTTTCGTCCAGAAAAAATACATTTTCTCGATCCGAATTTTTTGGATTTTTTTCGTCCCGATTAATATCGGGATAGAGATCGGAAATAAAATCTTATCCTGACGAGATTCCCGACTCTTTCCAAAATAATATTATAATATATTTTATTAATAATTTTATTAATAGATTGAGTTAATTAAATATAATTGTGTTTCAACCCATATAACAATTAATTGTTGAATTAATTTTCATAATTGTTTATTGTTGGAATCGAATAGTATAGTCACGAAATGACACTTTTTTTTTTGTGTATTTTAAAAAAAAAATTAATTAATAATTTAATTAATTCATATTTATAACTATTTAATTAGAATAAGTATCTAGAATAAAAGATGCAATTTGGCAATCTATTTAACAAAATTTATCTAGTAATTTGTATCCAAACATTTTATTAATAAGTATTCAATGCTAAATATGCGGAGAGTCTATGAGTTCCCATGTGCTACATCCAACGGTTTTTTTTTTCATTTCAGATGTTCACATAAACATCTGAAATGTAAAAAAAAAAATGGATGTTGGATCTCCACATGGGCAGTGCCCATGTGGTAGAATAGAGTCTTCCCTAAGTATGATGTTCTTCTCTTGAAAAAATCTTGAAGCATCATCCGAAATATTTTAATCTTATATGCTTTAATTTGAATATTTATTTTTTATTTAAAAATATAAATTTCTAAATAGTATTTTTATAAAATAATCACATTTTTTTGTTTTTTTAATGAAATCTTGAAAATGAAAAAAATTTCGAGATTTCCTCTCCCGACAGGATCCCGAATATTCAGGTCCTGAAATGTTTTGGGTACGAGATCGGGAAAAAAAAAGTTGTTCTATTCTTTTCGGGACGATAATTTGGTAGGAGGGTTAAGGTACGGGTCCCGACCCTATTCCACCCCTAGAAATGATAGAATAGTTACCCTCATACCGAAGGTACAGGATCCTATGCTACTCAAATATTTTAGACCGATCAGCCTTTGTAATGTATGTTACAAAATTGTATCTCGGTCTCTAACCAACTGTTTCAGGCTAGTGCTCTCAAAAATTATAGCGAACTTTCAGAGTGCATTCATTCCAGGCCAATTTATTACAGACAACATTATAGTTGGCTTCGAAATATTGCACCGGATGAGGTCCAGGAATCCTGTTTGGAGCGGATATGCAGCCCTGAAGTTGGATATGTGATGTGATGATATTTTGCTATATTTATTTGAGTTAATTTGTATGATTAGGAGAATTTGCATTGATTAAATTTATTTTATAGTTCCTAATCATTTTTTGTGTTTTGATATAGGAAAATAGAAAAATGGTGCAAAAGAATTGAAGAAAATAAGCAAAGAAAGAAGATGGAAGAAGTAGAGCGGTTCGTTAGAGCTGTTAACGAACAGCTCTAACGAACAGCCCTTGAGAAGTGCTATCTCTCTAACGAAGGGTTTTACTTGTGGAGAAGGAAGGAAAGATGGAGCGCGATAGCGCATTGGAGAAGTGCATTGAAGCGCTATTGAAAAAGTGGGAAGCGCGATAGTGCTTGTGAACCACGCTTGATAGCGCCCTTGAGTAGCGCGATAGCGTTTGGGAGGAATGAAGAACGCTTCTTATGTTTGCGTATAGATGCGAGGCAGAGAAACTTTCGCTCGATCGGTAGTTTTTCACCGATCGAGCGAGAAAGTGAAGAGATTCGAGACAGAGAATTTGCCACTCGATTCGCATGTTTTCACCGATCGAGCGGCGCGAGCATGCAGAGTTTTTAAATTTGAAAATTCTTTGGCCGAGTGAGATATAATCTTTGGAAGATTTGGAGATTTAAATATCTCTTATAACTCGAAAATTACAATCTTTTAATCATCTTTGGACGGCTGGAACGCAGAAGAACACACTTGGAGGCTAGGTTTTCATCTCTTGTTCCTAGATTTAATTTTTCTTTCATGAATTTTTCTATAAAATTCATGAATATTAGTGGCTAAGTTTTAAAACTTGGTTGAGGAAGACAAACCCTTTGAAGTTTTATTTATCTCGTGAGATTTTGATTTTGATTGTTTATTTTATTTGAGTATCAAGAGTTGTTTGGAATTGATTGATATGCTTGTATGTTTAATTATTGGCTGACTATCTAATAATTTTCTCATACAATCTACTGCTAAATTAGATATCAAATTCGTAATTGTTTGATCCCTCTAATTTATGAAGAAACTATGATTAATATTTTTCGCTTGTAAATTTGTTAATTCGTAGGAACAACAATTGACTAGGTTATACAAGTGTTTGTATTGTTTAGCTTCATCAATCTCACTAGTATGAATGCTATCTTAGATTTAAATCTTGATCGCTTGTATCTTGATTGATTTATTGGTAAGGGTTAAATCAGAACGCTTGTGTCTAATTAACTAAAATTAAGGTGAGATAGGAATTAAATTTTCAATGGTGAATATTCAATGAGAATTAATTGTTTTTGGGGAATCGATGATCGAGTGAATAACTTTAAGGGTGTAGTCGACCGATACCAAAGCTTGTTTTAATTGATTTCTTCCCCATGTTAGTTGATAAAATTTTAATTAGTTAATCTGAGTTAATCTCGCCGTCCTATTACAGCCAAGTGCGAACGTAGTAACAGAAATTGATGACACATTGACAAAATAGTGACAAACGTAGTAACAGAAATTGATGACACATTGACAAAATACTGATTGTCACGTACAATAAAATGATCATGAGTTGTGTGAACTGTGATATCGCGTCACGAAATTATAACGAAAATGGTAAAGATGTAAAAATTATTTGACTAAAACCAATTAGATTTGAATTTAGGAGAAAATCATATTGTCACACATGCACATATATAAATAAATATACGTATACTCGGTAGTGGGAGGGCAAGCTGAAGATCGCAACAGGAAAATCATCAGGTGGGATATTATTCTGTTATAACAAATTCAGTTATGCATTATAATTAAACACTATCAATGTTCCATATTCCATATAATACAATACATATATTAAATACCTTGCTACGTGTGTATATATATATAAGAGCATCGATCACCTAACTCTGCAGAGATTCATGCAAATGTGAAGAAGGCGGGCGGAGAATTTTGACGCAGACTACTACTCCATCAGTAAGCAATCTCTCCCATCTGTTATATATATATATATATATATATATATATATATATTATCGGGAAATGTGATCTGAGTGAATCATCCATTGTTGTTGTGGAGATTTTGTGTCAAAATTTAAGCTCATTCTGCGGGTTGAATTGTCGTTTTGATCTGCGTGACTGACAGGAATCGTTGGTGTAGGAGGTTCTGATTAGCGAGTGACCGCGAGTAATTTGTGTCTGCTTCATTGGATTCCGATCGTTTTCGCAACCCGATTTTAAGTTCTCGTTCGATTCGGAAATTCAGTAATATTGTGTTTATAACTTCGTTTTATTGTGCAAAATATCAGGTCCAAGACTCGGAAAATCGAGCCAACGTACGGATAGGAGGCAAGCTGAAGAATATTCATTGAATTCTTTACAGCTCGATCAGGTGAGAATCATGTGCCAGCTTGATATATAATTCGGCGATGATTTAGGGTTTGGTTGATTCGTAATATTGTAGGATTATTATTGGTTTTTATAATTTTGAAGATAGAGAGATAAATAATTTGGAAAAGCTAGCGATCGAGAATATGAATTATATGATAGGTGGGGCGGCTTTTTATGGTAATTTTTATTGATTGAATGAATGGAGAAATAATTTTGCCTGTGCAATTAATTATATGACCCAAAATAGTTATTTTCATGGCATAAATAGTATAGACATAGGTCGTGATTTACTTCGATCGGCACTTCATGTGCCATGATTCACCCGGCCATAATATCAAACAAATGTTCTTAAATCTTAACCAATGTTTACGTAACTTTGGTCAAACACAATTAATTAATAATTAATAAGGTTAAATCTGATATTTGTATGAATTAGATTAGATTATGATTGTGATTGTGATAAGAAAATCCGAACATTCGGATTAATATATACAAGATTATTAATGAGATTTTCAGTTGAACTCAAACAGAAAAATCTCAGTAAACATCCTGAATTAATTTGACGGCTCGATCGGATATTTCTTTGGGCTTTTGCAATTGCAATCGAATTACAATTTATGCCTATATATATATATATATATATGTGCCCTCTCAACTCAATATCGTACCGTACCTTACACTTATAATTTCCCCGGCCCTTTCACCTTTCAACTTTTCTCTCTCTCTCTTTCAGTTTCATCAGGTGTTGATTTTGATCGACTTTAGTGTTTTTTTTCAATTAATTACTTGTTGAGCAGATGACGAACCCCGGACAAGCTCTCGCTCGCACCATAGTCGGCATCATCGGTTCGTTATAGTTTTTGTGCTTATATATATATAATATCAATCATGTTCTTCCTAGCTAGCTTTTAAATTACTTGTAGTTAATTCTTGTTAGTCACATTGTTCTATCTTCTTGATCGATCCCTAGAATATTATAATTAGGGCTGGGATAACGAACAAAAATACCGACTTTTTGGTATATCGTACCGAAATTTTTTCGCTATATAAACATTTTTTTTTGTATATCGAATTTTTTTTTGATATCTATACGATATGAGTATAGATTTTTTTTATACAAAAATTTTCAGAATTTCGATATCGGTATCGGTATGAATTTTTTTCATACCAATATTTTTGATACGGTATATCGAAAACTCACCCCTAATTATAACGGGTCGATCGATTTTTACATTGATTGTTTGCGTGTGTTGTAATATCAATCATCTCTCTCTATTTTTAATTTTGTTGCAATCCGTTACGTTGTGCACAATCTGTGGGTGTGGCGGAAGTTTGAAAGTCATTCATGGTGCATGTAAAATTGATATATATATAGGGATTTGATAATAATTTTGTGTTTCCGATTATTAATTTCGATTGACAAATCTGAATAATCACTACTATTTTTTTTAAAAAAATATTAAGGTATGGATTATTATTCTAATGACTGGAAAATATATATATATATATAATTTGTAATGAAAGTATCAATTAGTTGCAAGAAAGAAAATTTTCAAATCGTGTAGATTCGGTTTCGGTATATATCTCTATCCATTCATATTAATTTCATACATTATTATTAATTATTTCCGATTTTGACAAACTTATCCATTCATATTAATTTCATGCATGCATTATTATTATTAATTATTTTCGATTTTGAGTAACTTAATTATCCATGCATCTTTGCTAATTAATTAATTAATTCGTTATATATGCAGGCAACGTTATATCCTTTGGTCTCTTTATCTCTCCAGCGTAATCTATCTCGGATTTTGATTTTATGTATTAAATTTGATACCAAATATACGATGGAATTAATAATTTAAATTTGTATATAAAATATAGACCAACTTTCAAGCGGATATGGGAGAAGAAGACGACGGAGGAGTTCCATCCATACCCATATCTCCTTTGTGTGCTCAACTGTGCATTTTGGGTGTTCTATGGATTGCCTGTGGTTCACCCCGATAGCACGCTCGTCATAACCATCAACGGCATCGGTCTAGCCTTGGAGTTGATATACCTAACTATTTTCTCCATCTACACAGGCAACAAGTACAGGGTAATTAAGTAGTAGTAGTAGTAGTAGTACTGCATGCATGAGATTGAGAGTGCTTTTTTTTTATTATTTAATGAATTCCTTTATTAATTGTAATGTTGGTAATTCAGAAAATCATAGTGGCTATGCTAGTTGGAGAGGCAGCGTTGGTTGGGATCATAGCAACAATCACAATCCTTTGCTTCCACACACACACCACAAGATCAAATTTCGTTGGGGGCATTTGTGTGGGTGCTGGTATTTTGATGTATGGCTCCCCTCTCTCCATCCTTGTAAGTCCTTGCTTGCTTTAATTCTTCGATCGTTTCCAGCTTTGCTTTGCTTTGCTTTAATTTACATTTCATCATCATTATCAAATATTAATATATTGTTTTTGCAGAAAAAAGTTGTGGTGACCAAGAGCGTGGAATTCCTACCATTCTGGCTTTGCTTGGCTGGTTTTGCCAACGGCATCGTCTGGTTTATTTACGCTAACCTCAAGACCTTCGATCTGTTCATCGCGGTACGTGCATACGCAAGTGATCATCACCACTACATAATTAATATATAATATATATTTAAGCATTAATTGACATAATATATATATATATATGCAGATTGGAAATGGAGTTGGAGCAGTTCTGGGCTTCGTGCAACTCTCCGTCTACTTCTATTACAAACTATGCGGCAAACCCGCGGTCCAAGACGACGCCAAGCCAACCGGAGAGGTGCAGCTCCAGACCTCCGTGGCGTCGCTGCCAGTTTGATGAGACCAACATATATCAACTGTTCTTAATTGGTTTTTGCCTACTTAGATTAGATTAGATAATTAGATTCTCCATTGCGCTTTTTCTTTTACATATTATTAATAATCATAATCATAATTAGGTGGATTTTGCTTTTATTCTTTTTTTTTTTATTATTACTATTGGATTTGATGAGACTTCATAAATTTTTCTTTACTCATGACTTCATAAAAGGGGGAGGGGGGTGGAAAGAAAAGAAAAGAACGAAATAAACTAAATATTGTGTATTGACAATCACTTTAGTGAAATAATCAAATCGAATTATTGAATCTAATTACAATATTAAGTTATTTTAATTTAGCCAAACTTTTATATTCACCTTTAGAGTGAAGTAAATCGTCTATCTATTCTCATTTATCTCGTATTTAAATACAAGAGAAAATAGTTTTTTTTTCTATTAACTTGTCTATTTTTTTGGTTTTTATCCATTAACTTTTCAAAATTTAATTTTTGTATACTAACTTTTAGTTTTTGGCTATTTTTTTCAAATTGCTGATGTGTCACCATAAAATGCTGATGTGTCAAACTTCAATGTCAGAAATTAGACCAAAATTACCGAAAATTAAAAGTTAGTGTACCAAAATCAAACTTTGAAAAGTTAATTAATGGGCTAAAACCAAAAAATAAACAAGTTAATTAATGGATAAAAAAGTATTTTCCCTAAATATATAATTATCTTTGTGTACTATTTTAACTTGAAATTAAAATTTTAGATAGTTATCTCAAAATTTCATCAATACTTAAACTATGGTTGTTGCACCGGATGAAATGATCAATTATGGATTTGAAATGACACTCATCTTGAGTGGATTTCAAATTCATCGTAGTCACATTGCATTTACCTAAATTAAAAATGTGGGTGGATTTGAAATCTATTCAACAAAAATTCGTCCAAACAATCAAATGGATTTGATGTTCATAACTTCGAATTCATTCATCTAAATTTAACCTAAAAATTAATTCAATTTTGAAACTCATTTTATGTTTACTATCATGATATTTTGAACAGTTGTGTTATTTAATATTTTATTTTGTATGCTCTACGAATTTCATTTTACAAATAAAATTTTATACATTAACTGAGATTAGAGAAGAATATATACAGGAATTTATCGAGGAGGTGAAAAAACCAAAGAACACATACATAATTATCCATAACAAAATTTTAAATATAATAATAAAATATAAATAATAATTTTAAATTTCAGATATAACTTACAATGTCATAACGACTTGAAGAATTTTTTTAAAATAATTAATAATCGATGAGATAAAAAAACGTATGTCACTTTTAATATAATTAATAAACTATCATTCAAATATTTATCATCTATTTGATTTGATTAATTGATGAAGAATTTAGTTAAATTACCGTTAAAAGAAATAGAGATAAATTAGAATAATAAAGAAGAAAGATAATTTCTTATCCCTCTTCAAACACGGATTGATGGACGCAAGTTCATGAGAGAGGAGATTGAATAACATTTTATTACTAATAATTTATATGTATAATTTTTAAAAATTAGGTATATTTTTCACATGAAAATTCAAAGGAAAACTTGCTCCTAAATAGAGCCCACCCATGAGTGAGACCTAAGTAGTGCAACTTACATTTATCAACTCTATAAAATATGAAACAAAACGTAAAACCCTTTATTTTAAAAAGAAGTTTTTTTCAAACCCGGCCCATATTTTAAAAATCATATTTTTCTTGTTCGAGAATTTTTATGTCCGATTTGTAGAAACATATGATTTTTAAGAATATCATTAATTTCATAGAATACTGAAGGCGTAAAATGTTGTTTGGCTGACGACGTCTTATAAATTGGTTAAAAAAATTTGAAGTAGCGGACGGTAATTCCAAAAATGGACGATCAATTAAGTTAGAAACTTTTATTAAAAAAATTATAATTAGATAGAATCCACTGAATTTATATAAAATAAAAATGAGACGTAAAAGACGTGTTGAATTTTAAAACCCTAGTTAAAGAAGAGAAGAGAGCTTTTGTTATTCTCTATATTTAGGTCATCTCTAACGGAGCACCAAAATAACGTGAATTACCATTTTGGTGCCTCATTTGGGTCTCCACTTGGGGCGCTATTAATCTTGCATCAAATTTAGCACAGGGTTTCTCTCAGCACTAAACTTGATGCAATCAATTTTATTTTGGAGAAATTGGAATAAAATTTCTAATCAGAAACTAATTTTACTTTTCAGCCCCAAATCAGAATAATTTATTCTACATTCTCTCTCTGATATACACTAAAATTTCTTTCTCACTCCCTAATTCATAATTTTACATTTTTTCCTTTTTAATTTATTTTCTCTCTCTTTTTCTT
Source organism: Henckelia pumila (assembly GCF_033568475.1). Lineage (NCBI taxonomy): Eukaryota > Viridiplantae > Streptophyta > Magnoliopsida > Lamiales > Gesneriaceae > Henckelia > Henckelia pumila. The sequence goes on from NC_133120.1 coordinate 143,545,140, forward strand.
TTGAGTCGGTAGCTCTCTCCCAATTTCAGCATTCTAAATCTCTAACCACACCAAATAGCCTCAACTCATCTTACCGCATCAGCCGACATGCATCAGCCGACAGACATAACCAACAAAACCCACAAACAAATAGAGAGGAAGAAGCGACGAGGGCAGTGAAATTAGTGAACCAGTAAGTTCATTGTTCAACTCCTCAACAAAAAAAATTAAAAGTTCATCATTCAATTTGTCAGTTTTTGCGATTTTTATGACTTTTTTAAAAAAATAATAAAATTGAAAATTGGTCCCAATTTGCTGTTAATGCGAATGATTTTTTTTTTTATGCCATTTTGTGTAAGTTTACTTAGCTATATGAAAATCGCCTAAATTAAAGAAATAATTTCGGTTATATATGTTTAGGAAATGAAATATTTCAAGGTTAGTCCGAATACTGTTATTCAAGTAGAATTATTAATTGATAATCACTTAATTTATGAACGTCTTGAAAGTTTTAATTTTTTTTTTTCAATTTTCGTAGAATGTTATTAGTTTTTTGGTGTTTATATTTGATTTTTTTATATAAAAATTCTGGTTATCATCTGTTTTTTTTATGTTTATGTACTATTTTTTGTTTTTTCGCTGTAGTTTATCTGTGTTGTTTTTTATCGATTTTTCGCTCTATTTTATCGTGCGATTTTTGCAAGAAAAACTTTTATTAAACTCTCAGTCCATGTTTTTACTCATCCTCCCAATAGTTTATTTTCTATATTCATTGTTTTCAGAAGCAGTATTGTAAGGTCTAAAAATCCACAGAACTTACTCGCGAGAAAATTTTTTAGTAGAATGAAAAATTATATGTTTAATTGTCTAGAATATGAGATTTTATGCAAAAGTGTTAGTTTTAATGTTTTTCAGGTATGGATCAATTTTGGTGACCAAAGGAGTCGAGACTAGCCTACAAATTAACAAAGAGTAAGGACATTTTAAGTTAAATGTGTTGGTTGTGCAGATTTTTACATTCAAAAGTGGTGTGCAGCTTTTTTATTTAAAAAAAAATTAGAGTGAAGAAAGTTTAAAAAGTATTTTTAAGTTAGCAGACCAGTTTTCAGCCCGTCAACTACCTTTCAAAGTTTGCGTCAAAGTTTTTCTTTTCTCATTCTCACTCTCACGTCGCCTTCTCCCTCTCCCTTACCCTATTTTGAAATCTGTCTCCATCTCAATGAAAAAGACTCTCGTTCGTCGTCTGTTCGTAGGGCTAACTCGCACCCGAGGTCAAGGATTACTCCATACCGGCAAAGAAAGGCAAGTTTGCTCACACCAATTCAAGTATTTCCTCTCGTTTCCTTAGCCTTTTAGGGGTTTTCCAGCCTTAGTTGGCATAGTCCGGGCGTTGGCAAGGTGCTCCGGAGTCGTAGCGGAGTGGTGCCCAAGTTCTGGGGTATTCGACAACAACGGGCTAACGACGGACGGAGGTATACTCGAGATCCTAAAAATAGTTTGAAAGTATCTATTAACTTAGTTAAGGCTTTTAGATATTGTTTAGTTATATAGTAATCTGATGATTATAGGCTTAGACAATAGAGTTGATGTAGCTTGTCTGATAGAATTAAGGTATGAAAATACTGTTCGAGATATCCAGACTGAGTATGCATGTATTATGTGTTGCATTGTTTATATGGCATCATTTTATCTGCATATTACCTGTCACGATATTATGCTTCATGCATTAACGTATTGAGCTTATACTCTTGAGATAGCCGATAGTAGGGCGCTCACCCTACGTGTAGTGAATGGTTGGACACATGGACTCGTGATCAGGTCACCTATATCCACATTGGATATATGAGCCACTTCCTGGTGCGATGGCGCAGATTGCTATATACCTGGGGCCCGAGTCAATGAGCAGGATTTCTTGACCTAATTTCTTGGTACCCGTACACTTGCATTCATGCTCATATAATATTTGTATACTCATACTCTCGTATTGAGTGTTTTATATTCACGTCCGCGTTTTGGTTTTGGACACCTTATTCGATGGGGTAGGTCTCAGACTTGATGGAGCGGGAGGCTCAGGGAGACCGTAGTTGCGGGTTAGCAACAGTGATGGATATAGGTTCCAGTGTTGGCTTTTAGCAATTTGATTTAAGTTGTTGATTCATTATTTCGATATGATTGTATAAAAACTTTGAATTTATTTCTCTTGGGTGTTTAATTATTTAGTTTCCGCTGGTTTACTTTGATAATATTTTAATTAAGTTAATTACATGCTCAAATTTTTGATTAGTAGGTGATCACGGAGCGGGTCACTACACAAACTGTAGTTATGGTATACTTTTATTAGTTTATAGCATTTTGAGGAGGTTTTGACCTAGTTCTTCTCTTCCTTCAAGTTTTTTTTGTAATGTTCTTTTATTACCATATATATATATAGGTAGGCATTTGCCAAACTCCCATGTCACACTCGTTGTGTTTCTTTCTTTTTTTCACCTTTTCTCGTCTTTATTTAGAAAAAAAATGTGCATTTTTTTTTTTAATAAGACATTATATTATAAGATGAAAGGACAATCAGTTTTTACAAGAGCATGCAACCATAAGAGAATATAATCATCCCAAACAAAAAAAATTGGCACTCTAAACACATGTTGATCAATAGAGTGAGAACTTGATTTGTTGAGCGGGGAGAGAACTGACATCGCAATTGCGCGATTTGATTCTGTTAATTTTCTACAATACTCAATACCACCAAGACACCGAACAATTCTATAGCTACAATCGATCCAACACAATGATAACAGAGGAATAACAGCAACACACCAAAAAATGCAGAAAAGGAAAAATATTAAACACCAGGGATTACGTGGTTCAGTCAAGAATGACCTACATCCACGAACGATCAACCAATTCAAGCTTTATTAATAGAACCACCAAGAATCCAGATTACAAGAAAGATTGAATTTCAGAAGAGTTTAGAAGAATCAAAGTTACTCTTCATAATCGCAGCTGCGAGACTCCTTTAGATTCTTTCTAGACCAACTTCTCCAATCCGAATTGATTCTATCTGCTTGTTCCTTCTCGAGTTCTATTCTCCCAATGATCAAGCTTGTTATCCCCCTTTGTGTTCTTCCCTTGATATCGATTTATCTGAACTACCTTCAACTCCCTTCAACCGACTACCTAATATAGCCGTTGGGACATTAGGTTAACAGGCCGTTATTCCAAAGCCCAATAAAATGAGTGGCCAGCCCACTTAATTGAGATTTAAGACCCAAGTTCAAACGGGCTAATATGTCAAGGCCTTTAAAGACACACAATCCAATAACAATCTCCACCTTGTCTTTAGAACGCCTTGGCTGGTTGATCATCATCCTTTCTCATTTATTCATTCCATTCAATAACACTTACCTAGTCAAGACAATGTTGTAGCTTGGGAAGTGCAAGTGACTTGGTCAATAAATCTGCCGAATTATCCTCAGCTGCAATCTTTCTTAATACTACAGTTCCTTGAGCTGTAACATCTCTCACAAAGTGTAGCTTCACATCAATGTGTTTATACCTTTCATGAAACACTTGATGTTTAGCTAAGTGAATAACACTTTGGCTATCACAGTGAATCTCAATCTGTTCTTGAATAATCCCAAGCTGAGCAGCAAAACCTTTCATCCAAATTGCTTCCTTCATTGCCTCTGTAATGGCTATAAACTCTGCTTCAGTTGTGGAAAGAGCAACTACAGATTGCAATGAAGATTTCCACGTAATAGCTGTACCATAGACCGTGAACACAAAACCTGTAAGTGACTTCCTAGTATCCAAATTTCCAGCAAAATCAGAGTCAACATAGCCCACAATTGGATTTGTTGATTCACTCGTTCCTCTGAACTCTAGACCGAGATCTGGAACCCCTTTTATATATCTCAGTACCCACTTCAGAGCCTTCCAATGTTCAATCCCTGGATTTGACATAAATCTGGATATCACACTTATAGGATAGGCTAAGTCTGGCCTAGTACACACCATGGCATACATGATGCTTTCCACACCACTAGCATATGGAATATGTTCCATATCCTTCTTTTCTTCCACTGTCTTGGGAGATTGATCTGAGGATAATCTCATGGCTTGAGTTAGTGGTGTGCTTACGGTTTTTGATTCACTCATATTGAATCTCAACAAAACTTTCTTCATATATGCTGACTGGTTCAAGTTTAGAGTTCTGTCTTGCCTCTTCCTTGTAATGTCCATTCCTAGGATCCTCTTTGCTGGGCCCAAATCTTTCATTTCGAATTCAGAACTCAGTTTACTCTTCAAGTTTTGCATCTCAGTTGTGTCCATGCTTGCTATTAGTATATCATCTACATAAAGGAGTAACAATACTTTCACCCGTGTTGCATCCCTCATGATATACACACAGTTGTCATAACTGCTCCTTGTGAACTTTATCCTTGACATGAACTCATCAAATTTCTTATTCCATTGCCTGGGACTTTGTTTCAAACCATAGATGGATTTTTGAAGTAAACAAACTTTGTCTTCAGCTCCTGGTTGTACAAAACCTTCTGGTTGACTCATGTAAATCACTTCCTCAAGTTTTTCATGCAAGAAAGCTGTCTTCACGTCAAGTTGCTCTAGTTCCCAATCCAGATGTGCTACCAAAGCAAGAACTATTCTGATAGAACAATGCTTTACCACCGGTGAATAGATTTCATTGAAATCAATTCCTTCAAGTTGTGCATAACCTTTGGCAACTAATCTTGCCTTATATCTAACATTTTTGTCCAGTGGTAGTGCATCTTTGACCTTGAATATCCATTTACATCCGAGCACTCTTTGATTTTCAGGCTTGCGTACTAGTTTCCAGGTGTTGTTCTTGATTAGAGATTGTAACTCCTCATCCATGGCACTCCACCATTTGTCTTTGAATTTTCCAGATGTTGCTTGTTTGAAGTTGGATGGTTCCACCTTCTCAGCTGTCAATAATGCATACCAAGTTAAGTCTGAGTATCCAAGTCTGTTTGGTGGTCTTATTTCCCTTCTTGTACGATCTCTAGCTAATTCATAGGTACTGAGATCTTGATCGTCTGGAAAAGCCTTTTGCTTTGATTCTTGAATGTCATTTGAAGTTGACTGGAACTCCACCTTACCCTGTGTTTTATCTGGATTTAAATCTTCATGATTCGAACTCCCTTTCTTCACTGAATACCCCATTCTTGATTCATCAAATGTGATATCCCTAGTATTGAAACACCTAGGACTAGTGGACTCAAGATTCCAAAATTTGTAGCCTTTAACTCCATCAGGATAACCTAAGAATATGCATCTTAATGCCCTTGGTTCCAGCTTATCTTGTTTGACATGTGCATATGCTAGGCAACCAAAAATTCTTAGTTTTAAATAATCTGATGGATTACCACTCCACAGTTCCATCGGAGTTTTGAACTCCTTTGCACTAGTGGGATATCTGTTTATAAGATAGCAGGCTGTAGCTAGAGCTTCACCCCAAAACGACTTTGGTAAGCCAGCATATAAAATCATGCATCTCACCTTTTCTAGCAGCGTGCGATTCATCCTTTTTGCCACTCCATTTTGCTGTGGAGTTCCAGGGTTGGTTTTATGCCTTATAATTCCCTTTGATTTACAGAATTGATTGAAGGCTTCAGATAGGTATTCCAATCCATTATATGTTCTAAGATTCTTCACCTTACTGTCAATCTTGTTTTCTGTAATTTGAATCCATTCCTTAAACTTGCTGAGAGCTTCATCTTTAGTTTTGAGAACATACACCCAAAGTCTTCGTGTGTAGTCATCAATGATGGACATAAAATACCTTCCTCCTCCGTGTGTTTCAGTCCTTGAGGGACCCCAAATATCAGAGTGAATGTACTGAAGAGGCTTAGTAGTTGTATGTTTGGCTTGATCAAACCTTATCCTCTTTGCCTTTCCCATAACATAGTGTTCACAAAACTCAAGTTCAGAGACTTCATCCCCACAGAGCAAGTTCTGTTTTGAAAGTTCCATCAAACCCTTTTCACTTAGGTGTCCTAATCGTAAGTGCCATATCCTTGTTTTATCTAACTTGTCTTGTACTACTGCTGCTCCACCCATTACAGTATTTCCCTGTAAGATATACAATGCATTCTGCCTTGTGGCTTTCATCACAACCAATGATCCCTTTAGCACCTTCAATATTCCATTTTCTGATTTAAAAGAACATCCACTTGAGTCTAGAGTTCCAAGAGATATAAGGTTTCTTTTTAACTCAGGCACAAATCTCACATCTGTCAGGAGTTTGTACATTCCATTGTACATTCTTAACCGTATGGACCCATTTCCATTGATTTTACACGCTTGATTATTTCCTAACAATACCATGCCTCCATCATATTCATTTAAGTCCACAAACCATGACTTGTTTGGACACATATGGAAGGAGCATCTTGAGTCTAGGATCCATTCATTGTTAGTTTCTTCCCTTGATACAGTTAAGGCTTCTGCTAATTCATACCCAGCCGATATTATAGCAGCTTCACCCTCTTCATTTGGTTTCTGTTTCCTTTCAGGACAATTGCGTTTGAAATGCCCCTCTTTGTGGCAGTGGAAGCACTTGTATTTAACCAAACTCTTAGACCTTGATCTTTCCCTATTTGACTTCTTAAATCTCCTTTCAGGCCTCCCTCGAGCTGTTAGAATCTCTCCTTTAGGTTCAGAAGCTATGTTGAGCTTTTTCTGTAATTCTTTAGACTGGATAGCAGCTTGCACCTCTTCAAGAGTTATTGTTTGTTCCCTTCCATATAGCATTGCATCTTTAAAATTCTCATATGCCTTAAGAAGAGCATTCAACAATATCAGTGCCTTGTCCTCTTCATCCATTTTAACATCAATGTTTTCAAGATCATCGAGAATCTTCACAAACTCATCTATCTGATCACTCAGATCCTTTTCTTGAAGGATTTTGAAAGAATAAAGTCTCTGCTTCATATAAAGTCGATTAGCCAGAGACTTGGTCATATAAAGACTTTCTAGTTTGGCCCATACCGCAGCTGGAGTCCTTTTCTTGGCTACTTCTCGAAGTGGTTTATCACCAAGGCACAAGATGATTGCACTATGTGCCTTATCCCTCATGGTATCTCTCTCTTTATCCTTATTGTCTCCTGATCCTTTCTCTTTAAAACCCAGTGCATCAATCACTCCCTGTTGGATTAGAATAGCACGCATCTTGATCTTCCATAGTGAAAAATCATTTTTCCCAGTGAACTTTTCAAGATCGAATTTCATTGTTCGCATGGTGCTATGAGTGTTTCCCACGGATGGTGCCACTTGTTAATTTTCTACAATACTCAATACCACCAAGACACCGAACAATTCTATAGCTACAATCGATCCAACACAATGATAACAGAGGAATAGCAGCAACACACCAAGAAATGCAGAAAAGGAAAAATATTAAACACCAGGGATTACGTGGTTCGGTCAAGAATGACCTACATCCACGGACGATCAACCAATTCAAGCTTTATTAATAGAACCACCAAGAATCCAGATTACAAGAAAGATTGAATTTCAGAAGAGTTTACAAGAATCAAAGTTACTCTTCATAATCACAGCTACGAGACTCCTTTAGATCCTTTCTAGACCAACTTCTCCAATCCGAATTGATTCTATCTGCTTGTTCCTTCTCGAGTTCTATTCTCCCAATGATCAAGCTTGTTATCCCCCTTTGTGTTCTTTCCTTGATATCGATTTATCTGAACTACCTTCAACTCCCTTCAACCGACTACCTAATATAGCCGTTGGGACATTAGGTTAACAGGCCGTTATTCCAAAGCCCAATAAAATGAGTGGCCAGCCCACTTAATTGAGATTTAAGACCCAAGTTCAAACGGGCTAATATGTCAAGGCCATTAAAGACACACAATCCAATAACAATCTCCACCTTGTCTTTAGAACGCCTTGGCTGGTTGATCATCATCCTTTCTCATTTATTCATTCCATTCAATAACACTTACCTAGTCAAGACAATGTTGTAGCTTGGGAAGTGCAAGTGACTTGGTCAATAAATCTACCGGATTATCCTCAGCTGCAATCTTTCTTAATACCACAGTTCCTTGAGCTGTAACATCTCTCACAAAGTGTAGCTTCACATCAATGTGTTTAGACCTTTCATGAAACACTTGATGTTTAGCTAAGTGAATAACACTTTGGCTATCACAGTGAATCTCAATCTGTTCTTGAATAATCCCAAGCTGAGCAGCAAAACCTTTCATCCAAATTGCTTCCTTCATTGCCTCTGTAATGGCTATAAACTCTGCTTCAGTTGTGGAAAGAGCAACTACAGATTGCAATGAAGATTTCCACGTAACAGCTGTACCATAGACCGTGAACACAAAACCTGTAAGTGACTTCCTAGTATCCAAATTTCCAGCAAAATCAGAGTCAACATAGCCCACAATTGGATTTGTTGATTCACTCGTTCCTCTGAACTCTAGACCGAGATCTGGAACCCCTTTTATATATCTCAGTACCCACTTCAGAGCCTTCCAATGTTCAATCCCTGGATTTGACATAAATCTGGATATCACACTTATAGGATAGGCTAAGTCTGGCCTAGTACACACCATGGCATACATGATGCTTTCCACACCACTAGCATATGGAATATGTTCCATATCCTTCTTTTCTTCCACTTTCTTGGGAGATTGATCTGAGGATAATCTCATGGCTTGAGTTAGTGGTGTGCTTACGGTTTTTGATTCACTCATATTGAATCTCAACAAAACTTTCTTCATATATGCTGACTGGTTCAAGTTTAGAGTTCTGTCTTGCCTCTTCCTTGTAATGTCCATTCCTAGGATCCTCTTTGCTGGGCCCAAATCTTTCATTTCGAATTCAGAACTCAGTTTACTCTTCAAGTTTTGTATCTCAGTTTTGTCCATGCTTGCTATTAGTATATCATCTACATAAAGGAGTAACAATACTTTCACCCGTGTTGCATCCCTCATGATATACACACAGTTGTCATAACTGCTCCTTGTGAACTTTATCCTTGACATGAACTCATCAAATTTCTTATTCCATTGCCTGGGACTTTGTTTCAAACCATAGATGGATTTTTGAAGTAAACAAACTTTGTCTTCAGCTCCTGGTTGTACAAAACCTTCTGGTTGACTCATGTAAATCACTTCCTCAAGTTTTCCATGCAGGAAAGCTGTCTTCACGTCAAGTTGCTCTAGTTCCCAATCCAGATGTGCTACCAAAGCAAGAACTATTCTGATAGAACAATGCTTTACCACCGGTGAATAGATTTCATTGAAATCAATTCCTTCAAGTTGTGCATAACCTTTGGCAACTAATCTTGCCTTATATCTAACATTTTTGTCCAGTGGTAGTGCATCTTTGACCTTGAATATCCATTTACATCCGAGCACTCTTTGATTTTCAGGCTTGCGTACTAGTTTCCAGGTGTTGTTCTTGATTAGAGATTGTAACTCCTCATCCATGGAACTCCACCATTTGTCTTTGAATTTTCCAGATGTTGCTGGTTTGAAGTTGGATGGTTCCACCTTCTCAGCTGTCAATAATGCATACCAAGTTAAGTCTGAGTATCCAAGTCTGTTTGGTGGTCTTATTTCCCTTCTTGTACGATCTCTAGCTAATTCATAGGTACTGAGATCTTGATCGTCTGGAAAAGCCTTTTGCTTTGATTCTTGAATGTCATTTGAAGTTGACTGGAACTCCACCTTACCCTGTGTTTTATCTGGATTTAAATCTTCATGATTCGAACTCCCTTTCTTCACTGAATACCCCATTCTTGATTCATCAAATGTGATATTCCTAGTATTGAAACACCTAGGACCAGTGGACTCAAGATTCCAAAATTTGTAGCATTTAACTCCATCAGGATAGCCTAAGAATATGCATCTTAATGCCCTTGGTTCCAGCTTATCTTGTTTGACATGTGCATATGCTAGGCAACCAAAAATTCTTAGTTTTGAATAATCTGATGGATTACCACTCCACAGTTCCATCGGAGTTTTGAACTCCTTTGCACTAGTGGGAGATCTGTTTATAAGATAGCAGGCTGTAGCTAGAGCTTCACCCCAAAACGACTTTGGTAAGCCAGCATATAAAATCATGCATCTCACCTTTTCTAGCAGCGTACGATTCATCCTTTTTGCCACTCCATTTTGCTGTGGAGTTCCAGGGTTGGTTTTATGCCTTATAATTCCCTTTGATTTACAGAATTGATTGAAGGCTTCAGATAGGTATTCAAATCCATTATCTGTTCTAAGATTCTTCACCTTACTGTCAATCTTGTTTTCTGTAATTTGAATCAATTCCTTAAACTTGCTGAGAGCTTCATCTTTAGTTTTGAGAACATACACCCAAAGTCTTCGTGTGTAGTCATCAATGATGGACATAAAATACCTTCCTCCTCCGTGTGTTTCAGTCCTTGAGGGACCCCAAATATCAGAGTGAATGTACTGAAGAGGCTTAGTAGTTGTATGTTTGGCTTGATCAAACCTTATCCTCTTTGCCTTTCCCATAACATAGTGTTCACAAAACTCAAGTTCAGAGACTTCATCCCCACAGAGCAAGTTCTGTTTTGAAAGTTCCATCAAACCCTTTTCACTTAGGTGTCCTAATCGTAAGTGCCATATCCTTGTTTTATCTAACTTGTCTTGTACTACTGCTGCTCCACCCATTACAGTATTTCCCTGTAAGATATACAATGCATTCTGCCTTGTGGCTTTCATCACAACCAATGATCCCTTTAGCACCTTCAATATTCCATTTTCTGATTTAAAAGAACATCCACTTGAGTCTAGAGTTCCAAGAGATATAAGGTTTCTTTTTAACTCAGGCACAAATCTCACATCTGTCAGGAGTTTGTACATTCCATTGTACATTCTTAAACGTATGGACCCATTTCCATTGATTTTACACGCTTGATTATTTCCTAACAATACCATGCCTCCATCATATTCATTTAAGTCCACAAACCATGACTTGTTTGGACACATATGGAAGGAGCATCTTGAGTCTAGGATCCATTCATTGTTAGTTTCTTCCCTTGATACAGTTAAGGCTTCTGCTAATTCATACCCAGCCGATATTATAGCAGCTTCACCCTCTTCATTTGGTTTCTGTTTCCTTTCAGGACAATTGCGTTGGAAATGCCCCTCTTTGTGGCAGTGGAAGCACTTGTATTTAACCAAACTCTTAGACCTTGATCTTTCCCTATTTGACTTCTTAAATCTCCTTTCAGGCCTCCCTCGAGCTATTAGAATCTCTCCTTTAGGTTCAGAAGCTATGTTGAGCTTTTTCTGTAATTCTTTAGACTGGATAGCAGCTTGCACCTCTTCAAGAGTTATTGTTTGTTCCCTTCCATATAGCATTGCATCTTTAAAATTCTCATATGCCTTAAGAAGAGCATTCAACAATATCAGTGCCTTGTCCTCTTCATCCATTTTAACATCAATGTTTTCAAGATCATCGAGAATCTTCACAAACTCATCTATCTGATCACTCAGATCCTTTTCTTGAAGGATTTTGAAAGAATAAAGTCTCTGCTTCATATAAAGTCGATTAGCCAGAGACTTGGTCATATAAAGACTTTCTAGTTTGGCCCATACCGCAGCTGGAGTCCTTTCCTTGGCTACTTCTCGAAGTGGTTTATCACCAAGGCACAAGATGATTGCACTATGTGCCTTATCCCTCATGGTATCTCTCTCTTTATCCTTATTGTCTCCTGATCCTTTCTCTTTAAAACCCAGTGCATCAATCACTCCCTGTTGGATTAGAATAGCACGCATCTTGATCCTCCATAGTGAAAAATCATTTTTCCCAGTGAACTTTTCAAGATTGAATTTCATTGTTCCCATGGTGCTATGAGTGTTTTCCACGGATGGCGCCACTTGTTAATTTTCTACAATACTCAATACCACCAAAACACCGAACAATTCTATAGCTACAATCGATCCAACACAATGATAACAGAGGAATAACAACAACACACCAAGAAATGCAGAAAAGGAAAAAATATTAAACACCAGGGATTACGTGGTTCGGTCAAGAATGACCTACATCCACGGACGATCAACCAATTCAAGCTTTATTAATAGAACCACCAAGAATCCAGATTACAAGAAAGATTGAATTTCAGAAGAGTTTACAAGAATCAAAGTTACTCTTCATAATCGCAGCTGCGAGACTCCTTTAGATCCTTTCTAGACCAACTTCTCCAATCCGAATTGATTCTATCTGCTTGTTCCTTCTCGAGTTCTATTCTCCCAATGATCAAGCTTGTTATCCCCCTTTGTGTTCTTCCCTTGATATCGATTTATCTGAACTACCTTCAACTCCCTTCAACCGACTACCTAATATAGCCGTTGGGACATTAGGTTAACAGGCCGTTATTCCAAAGCCCAATAAAATGAGTGGCCAGCCCACTTAATTGAGATTTAAGACCCAAGTTCAAACGGGCTAATATGTCAAGGCCTTTAAAGACACACAATCCAATAACAGATTCAAAATAGAAGCGTCCGGGGATCGGGGCGCACATGATGCGGGTGCCTTCACTACCGATAGAGAATCAGATTCCGCAATCCACCTCTAGTAAGTACACCGATTGACTGCAATACACCCCTCCAAATCCGCATAAGTCTCCGCTAAATGAGGGCCAAATTGCCCTGCCGTAATTTTATCGATATCAAACAAAATCACTCTTGTGGCATCTCGACCAATTACCCCCCACCCCCAAGAAAGAAAGATAATCACAAATCGTTGCATCAACATTGATTTTAATGATATCACATAGGGGTGGTCGCAAACGGTGAAGAGGCGGCAGAGAACGGGACACAGAAGGAATGAGATTACAAAGTAGAAAGTGGCCCAAAACATTGTTAGCTGCATCGAAAATGTCTCCTGCCTTAGAAGGCTTTTCTGTAAAAACCCATTTATTACGGGCTTGCCAAATACTCCACACTATCATAGAAAAACAATCCACATCCACCCTCTGCCTGTGATCCACAACCCAAAAAAAAAAAAGATCAAACAAACTCCCACCTCTAAATTCAAGGAAAATCCAACAAGCAGACAACTTACACACCTCAATGGCTATTGAGCATCTCCAAAACACTTTGTAGCAGTTTTCATACCCCATATTGCAATTGGAGCAAATAGGATCCAACTGAATCCCTCGTGAAAGAAGATGGATACGTGCTGGTAGAGCATTATTCAATTATCGTCAAACATGAATTTTAACCTTGTTAGGAATATGGGCATTGCCATAAAGCTTTGGCATATTTGGAATTTGACACGAAATAATCTTAGTCCTCCACTCGATTGAGTCATGGCCAGCTTATTACCCGAGTGAACCGAATATTCACCTTTATGATCATAGTGCCAGGCCATCAGCTCCTCATCTTCGGCCCTACCAATCGAAATTTGGTTCAATATCGCATGATCAATAGACCATAAACATTCGCCACAGTATTCCAATTCCAACTCCTGTCCGCTGTCATCAATTCCCCTACCTTCAATTCAAAATGCTGCTCAAGGGGGCCTCGATATCCAAGAGTCTTGAAAGACCAAAAGCTCGCTCCTTGTCTTGACTCGCCATCTAACCCCCTTGACCAAGAATTCACGACCCCACGTAAAGTTTCTCCATACATCTAGTAGATTTAATTTACCAACTTCGTTTAATATCGAATAAACATAAAGCTTATGTAAAATCAAAGATTTTTTCAAAACTTCGTGTTAATAAAAGTTAGACACATTTGTCGTATTTGCTAGATTTTTAAGAACATATATTTTTAAGAGTAGCACTCCTGTGAGACGGTCTCATCTGTGAGACGGGTCAATCCTACCCATATTTATAATAATAAGTAATACTTTTGGCATAAAATGTAATATTTTTTAATGGATAACCCATATAAGATATCCGTCTCAAAAAAATGACCCTTGAGACCGTTTCATAGGAGTTTTTGCCTATTTTTAAAATATCATTAGTTACACATAAAAGATTTGTGTTTTTTGAGAATTGTGAAAGGAGGCTAATATAAGGTTTGAAATTGCTTTAAAAAAAATAAAAAACTTTTGAGTGTTTTTTTAGAAAAAATTTGTAAACGAAAAACTCAAAACACTTTTTTTAAGCAACGATTATTTGTGCAAAGTAATATAAATTGATGAAAAAACATTTGTAACCTAAAATAAGAAGTGGAGGGTAATTCCAAAAAGCAATCTATGAAATGAGCATAGGCAACCACACGAGGGAAGCGGATTTATCGAATAACTATTTCAAACTTAAATTATCAACTTTTTTTTTTTTTATTTCTTTAATCATATTGCCTCATTAGTGCTGTAGCCCCTCTTTCCATTCCATTTCTCCTCCAAGAACAATCTTGTGATTCCGAGGGATTTTTGATTTGTTTTGGGTATCTGGGTTTTGTTGTTTTCGATTGTTGGATTTGAATCTCGGGAGTGTTTGGGAACCCTAGACATGGCGGCGGCGGCTAATGGGCAGGGTATAGAGCCTGCCGTCTTGGATGACATCATCAATCGCTTGTTGGAGTTCCGCAACGCTCGGACTGTGCGTCAGGTGCAGCTCTCGGAGAATGAGATCCGCTCTTTATGCGCCACGTCCCGTGAAATCTTCCTTTCGCAGCCTAATCTTCTCGAGCTTGAAGCACCTATAAAGATCTGCGGTATGATGTTTTTACTCTCTGTTTCTTGTTCTGGTATGAGATTGTGTGCGTTGATTTTTGATTGTGGAACTTCTGCGTGTTTGACCGCTCAGTTTTGGTATATGAATCTGTGAATTTGTTTTGTCTCGAGTATTAAGGTGAATATTTTGTCCATTTTGTTTCGTTTTTCGGTTGGTTTGGTGTTTTCCGAATTCTGGCAAATGGTTTGCATTTTATATTTTCAATGGAAATGGTTGCTTGTTGGTTTCTTTACTGGGTTCTATGTTTAAATGGTGGTTGCGAGTTTAATTTGCTGGGTTGTGTCAGGAAAAAGGTAAAATTGATTTTCTATGGGAGTATGGATGCTTGAAATTTTCTATGACAGGAAGGTTATAGCATCCTTGAATGTGTTAGGCTATTGGCTGAGCGGCTTTTACCATTTAAAGTACTGGTTTGCAATGGTATCTCATGCAAGTTACTGTAGCGGTGTATAGCCCAACCATGATTCACTTTTTTGACCCGTGTTTAATGATTGAGTTCAGAATTCAGATTAATTTTGCTGCGAAACAGTATCTAAATGTTTGTCAGATGACATCATGAGTGACAGATTAACATCACACGGTGGAATATGTGTTCCTTTTAGAAAAAGCTGTTCAAGGAAATAAAAATTTGACCTCTATCATCCTTTTAGATTTCTAGAGTTGTTTAACGGCTTCAGAAATCTTATGAGAATAGACTTGGTGCTTTTCTTTTCCCAATTCAGTGTTGCTATTGGCTGTCATTCAAGTTATTAATTGTAGCTCTGCTATATTTACCTTTCCAAAAAGGGGAAATTCCTTGTTTTATGGTTCTATGTTGGGATTTTATGTCTTCCTATGTTTTGTGGTTCTATGTTGGGACTTTATGTCCAATGTGGAAAGAAGCTAAGGAAAAGGTCTAACCTTGCTGCATGTATTTCTATGAGCTGGTGAATCAATTCTCCATTACTATTAGCAGCTCAATGCCTGTTTCAGCCTCACCATATATGTTTCTATGAGGTGTCAAAACAAATGCTCGATCACTGTTGACGGACTGCTTCATAGAATGTGCACATCCTCTGATTACACACTTTACATAGTTTTTAAGGTCTTTACCTTTGAATTTGATAACCTCATAAGCTTTGAATGGCCTTTTAGATAGGAGTTTGACTCTTTTTTATTCTAGAGTTTTCTACCTTACTTTTTAATTCACACTTTGACTGTAACTCATGGCAAGATGCATGGATGCATTAGTGCATGTTTGCAGCCGCGCGACTTGTATCGGAATGAAAGCTTGCACTAATGAGTTTGGCAACTTTCTGTCACTGATCAGATATGTTGTGAATCGAAATGAATGCGAGGTTTGGTGATTTAAAGCTTCAATCAAGAATGAAGTGTACAAAAGAAACATTTTTTGTGTTGGTCAAAGGAAATAATGAAAGATGATTGACACAAGCGAAGAAAATTCTGCTCTATGGATAATTGAACAATGAAAAACTGATGTTCCTCGTGGCTGGTCTGGAAGTTATATTCAATTTGTCTGTCAAAGTTGTTCTTAAAATAATAATCTATAACTCGGTCTTTCAAACATTTGAAATCAGATTTCTAAGTCTCTCTTGTGGAAAAGCTGGTGGTTTGAGAGAAATAATTGAAATAACATATACATCAAAGCAAAAAAAAAAAAAAAAACGAGGAGAAATATACAATAAATAGTTTTATACACAATAAATCTTTTAACTGTTTTGTCAAGTCATTTTTTAGTCTCAACAAAACTTGGATTGTAAGGAAAGATTGGAACATAATGTATTTTATCGTAGTGTGGACGATATATCTCATGCTATAATTTATTGTTTCTGAAGCTAATGATTGCCAAAACTTAAAAGCTACTGACGGGGTATCATGCTTCTTCTTCAGTTTTCTAGGATTGGCTCTTTATCATTGTGCAGACACTGGGGTCTATTATTCTTTTTCTTTTTACTTTTTGTTGGTTATAGTTATTTCTGAAAAACTTGACCCTTTTTCTACGAGTAAATTGAGAAACCTCGTTGAACATTGCTACAACATATAGAATGATGGAAGATGATAGAATAGCTTAAGGGATCAAACTGAGTGAGCATTACAGTATACCTCAAGATCATAGGATATCAGATATTTGTCGTGTGACCACGATGGTGTAGCAAATGTATATTGCATTCTGTCATTACAAGGTCTCGTATCTGATGTGTATGAGCTACATTGGAAAAATGTCAATGACCTTCATTCCCCTGCAAGAGAAAATTTTCTTGCAGCTTGTTTTGACACAACGAGTTTTATGAATATCTCTAGTTGTCGCATTAATTCCACCCTTCTTCATGAATTTCATTTCTCCCCTGACCGCCCCTGTAGCTAAAATGACATGAAAACTCATTTTTATCTTCCATGCCACACTACTAGAAGATTTTTTAAGCTGGAATATGTAAGTTTTTGTTAACATTTTCAATATTTTTGAAGCTTCAGTGGAGAGGGGTATTTCTGTGGGCTTATATCATGCACAAACTTCCCCTCCTGCTGATGTAACTGGAACATTTTTTAATTGCATATTTCAACATCAGAAGGGCCAAAACAAGCTCAGAAATTATTTTTATGCTCCTCTCCCTTTTGGATGATTTTGAAATTTTGGTCCAGTCAAAGCTTTTCTAAATAAACTAACCCTCCCTAGTAACTTTGACTAGGGAGGGTTATTTTAAAGAATCCCTAACTGGAGCCAAAAATTAAACTTTCCCCTCCCTCTCCCGCCATAAAGTTGATTTTGTAAATACAGAAAATAACAGGACATAATTGATTCGGTCACAGGGCTTAGTTGTAGTTCTTGCTTTGGAACTGTGAGATTAAAGTTTCTTGAATGGATGATGGATGTGACACAAGTAGACTACATTGAGATGTCAATGTTGTGCAGCCTTTCATATTTTAATTGTCCTTGAATTTGTCATACTTCTCTCGTATTGAAGATATATACATCAAGGCTTGGGTTTAACAAAGGATCTCAGTATGTTTTGTAATTTCACATAATTTTTTTTCTAATTGGATATAGGGGAATCTTTGCCTCTAACTTTCTCAAAAATGAATTTGATGACAACATCTACGAGTTTCTATTTCTTAAGGTCACCTGCTTTCTAAAGTACAAAAAATGTATGAAGATGTCAAATTTTGTAGCTTTTGGTTTTCTATTTTAGTTGTTACCCATTGGGTAACAAAATCAATTGATGGTTATGCATTTTGATCAATCTATTATGAGATGACTCAACATGGGTATGAAATACAACCATTTCAAAAAGTAAGGCGTGACATGGTGAGAATGCTATATTATTTTATATGGATGTATTATGTATATCAGTGGATTCAAATGTGATATTTATGTTTGTCATTTCTGATTTTCATCTTGTTATCATTTCTTATTATTCACTCTGAAAAAATTTAAATGACTTTCTGAAATTTTAAAATAAACTGCACCATAATCGATATAGCCCTAATTATTAATCGCGTCGGACATGGTCAAACATAATCATTGATTATGACGGATATTATATTTGCTCCGCCACGCCACCCCCTACAATATCTGCCAGGAATCTATTGCCATGAAGTATCCTGCACGGTCGGATACGAGTTTTTGTAGTATCTGTTTGTTATCTATGATATTGTATGAGACTAACTCGTCTCTTGGAAATAAGAATATCGGATTCTTGAGAATGGCAGTTGAAATATTGCCATTTTGTTGATCAAATACAATATGCCTTCTCTGATGCTATCTCACTTTTTTAATTATTTTGTTTGTGTATTTGTGCATGCATTTTGCCTAGGTAATCATGATGTGTTTCTGTCCTCTTCGATGTATCTGATTTTTTCCAGTAATGCTTAATAGGCCCGTAACTTTTTTGTTATGTTACAAGCTCTATGCCTAGGAATTGAAATTCAAATGTTTGTTGTTTAGCGACTGAAACTACTCAAGAATATCTTGTCAAATTATACATAGACTTGAATAATTCTTTCGTTTTCGCTTATAATTAGGAAAAGTCCTTCTAAAATGTGAGAAACTAGCACAGGCAGATGGCCTGCTTTGTGGCCTTGGCAATTCGGGTAGGCCTTGTTTTCACATTGCTCGTAGACGGAATCTATATTACCTTCTATGTTCTGTCTTACAGTAATTCCATTTATTGTTTCTTCAATGTCAAAGTGAATTAGTACTAGTTTTTCTGTTACCTTCAACATTGTTGAACTTTTTGTTTCAATCAGAATTCTCAAATCATGTCTCCGATTTAAACTGGATACATGAATATAACAATTGATTTTTCCCCCATTATTTCAGGTGATATTCATGGACAATATGGAGATCTTTTAAGACTTTTTGAATATGGAGGATTTCCTCCAGAAGCCAATTATTTGTTCTTAGGGGATTACGTTGACCGTGGAAAACAAAGTTTAGAAACTATCTGCCTTCTTCTTGCCTACAAAATCAAATTTCCTGAGAATTTCTTTCTCTTACGTGGAAATCATGAATGTGCTTCTATTAACAGGATATATGGATTTTATGACGAATGTAAACGTCGATTTAATGTGAGACTGTGGAAAGTTTTTACTGATTGTTTTAACTGCCTACCCGTGGCAGCTCTTATAGATGAGAAAATACTCTGCATGCATGGTGGTCTCTCCCCTGATCTAACAAACTTGGATCAAATTAGAAATTTATCTCGTCCTACTGATGTCCCTGATTCTGGTTTGCTTTGTGATTTACTTTGGTCTGATCCCAGTAGAGAAATTAGAGGTTGGGGGATGAATGATAGGGGAGTTTCATACACATTTGGTCCAGATAAGGTGGCCGAATTTTTGATGCAGCAAGATATGGACCTTGTTTGTCGTGCTCATCAGGTACTGATATCTGTTGCATTATATGATTGCTAGTCTTTTATTTCTTCTGATGACTGTATTCTTTATTTGGGCAGGTTGTAGAAGATGGCTATGAATTTTTTGCCGATAGACAACTGGTTACAATATTTTCTGCTCCCAATTATTGCGGAGAATTTGATAATGCAGGTGCTATGATGAGTGTTGATGAGAGTTTGATGTGCTCGTTTCAGATTCTGAAACCAACTGATAAAAAGAGACTTTTGTGAAGCAGTTTTGATGATTGTGGTAATGATTCTCCACCCTGCACTCAGTAGTTTCCTCCTGTTTTTAGGTCTTCCAGTTTTTGATGAATAAGAGACCTACTCCATGCATGATGAAATGATGATTTTACTGGTATTGGCTGTTTGATTTTTTTTTTGGTTGAAATTGTTGACTGATTTACTGGCTTTGAAATGTGCATAAAGATTGTATGGCTATATGCCATGGTTCCTTTTAGATTTTTCGCTGGTTAGTTTTTAAGTGTTGCAGTGAAAAATTAAAGAATCCTACGGCTGTTATAAATTATGAATTTTTTAGTTTTACTCATTAAGTTGGTTGGCGATTACTAGCTCGAGTTAGACTTTCACAGGCTTTTGTTGGTTTTCGTACATCTGGCTTGGTTGGGAGATAAAACAATCATCAGATGATAATCTTTTCTAAAGTCTTGATTAGTGTTTTTTCTCCTGTTAAATATGTCAACTCTTTCTTAATCATCATAAATCTTAATTTATTATTCACAGACGTTGCTTCTTTTTTCGTGTGCCTCAGTTGATGATGGATTATTCTTCACCCTCTTTCTGGAACTGGAGGCAGATTGTGTGGCTGTTTCATATTCGAACGAGTTATTCAAGCATTGTTCCAGAGGTTTGCTGGAGGCATTTGTGTGCAACCACCATGAGATGCCACAGTATTGTTGTTATTATTTTAGCATACTCAAATTCTGTCGCCGCAATTTACGATTCTGACTGTAAATTCGCTGGTTTTGTAAATTGCGATGCAATCATCGATTCTTGGATGGTTGCAAGGTTGCCTGTGATGAATTCTGAATTTCCATTTGGACGTTATCTTATAACTAAATTTTGTACTTGACAAATGTGTTACGTTGAAATAGTGTACATGGATCCCACTGTCTTGCTGATATTTTTTCGTCTGGTTTTTGTGTTTGAATTGAAAACTTTGAAATCTCATTATCTAAACTTAGTTGTATCTTGTTGAAGATTTCAGAAATATTATCTTATGATCAATTAGTGATTTAATTATCTTTTATTATGATCATTTAACTTGTATAATTGATGTATAATTTCAGTAGAAAAGTAAATAAGATTTACGAAATTATTCTTGTTTCATGGTATAAGAGACACAGAGATTGTGTGTTTATGCATCTCTATTTTTTTTACAGCCTATCACGATATGGCCTCAGAATCATCCCCTATCCTGGTAAACCAGGTGGTTCCGCCAACCCCAATATCCTCCAATCCTTCATTAATTTATTTGACAACCATTTGCTGCAAAATACCTACCACAAGCTCAATGGATTGAATTTTGAGAATGGTTCCAATATGTCATTCTTGTAACCAAGGAAGAGGGAAGATCCGATATTTGAAAGGTACAAAAATGTCTCCATCAGAAACTGATCCAAGTTTCAGTTCATGGGAAGTCGAAAACTCAATTGTTATGGCTTTTGACTCATAAACTCTATGGAACAAAGCATTGGCCGTATATACTTGTACCAGTAGACAACCAAGAAAATCTGAGAAGTCGTACAAGAAATTTACTAGGACTTAGCATTGTTTTGAGATTCGCTCAAAACTTCGAAACACAAGGGAAGGAAATTTGAACGTGACAGAATACTTGAACTCTCATGGAATTATGGCAAGAAGTCGATCTATTCTATGACATGGGATGGTCCTGCACAACTGATGCAACAAAATACAAGACGATGCTTGAAAAGGAGCGCACCTTTGATTTTTTACAAGGTCTTAATCATGATTTGGACGAAGTTCGTGAACGGTTGCTGGGGACAAAGCCATTCCGTCTCTTCGGGAATAATTTGCACAAGCTCAATGGATTGAATTTTCGAGAGTGGTTTCAATCCGTCATTCTTGTAATCAAAGAAAGAGAGAAGATAAGATATTTGGTAGGTACAAAATGGCTCCATCATAAATTGATCCAAGTTTCAGTTCATGGGAAGCCGAAAACTCAATTGTTATGGCTTGACTCATAAACTCTATGGAGCCAAGCATTGGCCGTACATACTTGTACCACCAGACAACCATGGAAATCTGGGAAGACATACATGAAATTTACTTGGACTTGGAAAATACATCAAATTGTTTTGAGATTGGCTCGAAACATCGAAACACAAGGCAAGGAAATCTGAACGTGACAGAATACTTGAACTCTATCATGGAATTATGGCAAGAAATCGATCTATTCTATGACATGGGATGATCCTGCACAACTGATGCAACAAAATACAAGTAGATGCTTGAAAATGAGCGCACCTTTGATTTTTTTTACAAGGTCTTAATCATGATTTGGACGATGTTCGTGGACGGTTGCTGGGGACAGAGCCATTCCCGTCTCTTCGGGAATCATTTGCTCAAGTTAAAAGGGAGGAAAGTAGACGACGTGTTATGTTGCATTCCTCGCAACAAGAGACCTCTTCCTTAGATGCTCAGGATTCTGCTCTGATTGCGCACAAACAAGAAGAAAATTGTGTCAATTGCGATCGCTACTCAGCGCCGTATAAACCAAAAGTAGCCCGTGGTTATCAATCCGATGGTCGAGTGGTGTGTGATTTTTGCAAAAAAATCAATCATATTCGTGATACTTGTTGAGAAATTCATGGAAATCCCATTGATTGGAATCCCAAGAAGAAACAATGACTACCCAAATCAGCCCATATTGCTAAGGTCGCCTCTAGCGTTGCTACTGGAACAAAATTCTCCAGTGAGGATTTGGACATGTTGCGTCAACTGCTGCAACAAACTAGAGCATCCATGAGATTTGCGACTCAAACTTCAAAAACACCTACTGCAGCTATAGCCAAAACATGTATAATTCATCATAATTTCCTCTCAAAATCCCAACACAGATTGCTGGATTGTTGACATAGAAGCCTCAGACCATATGATTGGAACAATAACCGTTTTTGGCACATATAAAAATTACAAAAACAAAATTGATGTTTGGGTTGCTGATGGAAAAGTATCACCTACTGTGGGAAAGGTCACGTTTTTTCTATCAAATATGACAATACAATTAGTGTTATTTGTGCCAAACTTATCTCACAATATCAATGTCACTAAGAAAACTCACCGAGGATATGAATTGTGTTGCAACCTTTTTTCCTTCTCATTGTAAATTTCAGGACAATTCTTCGGGGAAGATGAGTGGAGTTGCTGAGAAAAAAAGATGGATTTTATTATCTGTTGGGAACATAGAACTCTAGCCAGTCTAAGCCTCACAATCTTTCTATGTCAGTTGTTTTTAACTCTAATGTAAGGTTGTGGCATAAACATTTGGGATACCTTAGCTCTCAGTATATGAAAATCTCGTATCCTCATATTTTAACAATAAAGATAAACATTTCTTTCAGTGTGAACAATATGTACTTGCAAAGAAACCTCGTACGAATTGCCCTACGCATGTGTACCAACCTTCAAAACCATTTCATCTAGTCCATAGTGATTTATGGGGATCTGCTAGAACTTCAAATCTCACTAAAACTCAATGGTTTGTAATCTTCATCGATGATCACACGAGGGTGTGTTGGGTATACCTAATGAAAGAAAAATCTAAAACCTTTTACTTGTTCAAACAATTTCATAAATTTGTCTTGAATGTATTTCAATCCAATATTCATGTTTTTCGCATAGATAATGAAAGAAAATACATGTCAAGTGACTTTAACCAGTACTCGGGAGAAAATGGGATACACCATCAAACCTCTCATGTCAGTACACCAAAACAAAATGGGGTGCCAGAGAGAAAAAAATGTCATTTGTTAGAAGTTTCTAGGTCCTTTATATTCTCTAGCTCTATTCCTAATTCCTATTGGGGGAGGTAATTCACACGAGTACCTATGTGATAAACCGTTTACCCTAAAAAAAAGAAACTCAAATTCAAAACTCCTTTGAGTGCTCTAGCTACCTGTTTTCCCAACATTAATTTTTGCAGTTCTTTATCCCCAAAAATCTTTGGGTATAATATTTTTATTCACAACAAATAGTCATACCGGAGTAAACTTGAACCTAAGGTATTCAAGTGTGTTTTTGTAGGATACTCACCAACCCAAAAAGATACAATTGCTACTCTGCTTCACTAAAAAAAATTCTGTCTCTTTGGATGTCACTTTCTTTGAAATACTTTTTTCTAATTTCCCACTCCTCTCCAGGGGAAAAATAATGATGAGAATATTATTTTGAATCCTATTGTGTCATTGCCCATATCAAAAGATGTGTCTCATCTTGTAAGTTCAGCTCCTATACCTGCTTCAAGTCCTATCCAAATTCATGAATAGGGGAGGGAAGTACACGAGGAGTTAGTTTCAAGTAAACCTCTTTAGACCTACTCTCTCAAACCAAAAACTTCTCAACACAACCAATCATTGATCCCAGAATTGGAAACTGCTATGAGCAAAGATTTGGAACTTTGAACTGCACAAAGGAAAGAGTAAGATCTTGTACTATGCATCCTACTGCAAATTTTATAACTTGTAAAAGGTTGTCTCCCATTTTAAGGCCTTTGCAACAAAAATTTATAGTGTGAAAATCCCCAAAAATATTGATGATGTTTTGAAAGATAAAAAAAATAAAAAAGTGTTGTACTGGAAGAAATGACAACTCTGCATGAGAATGAAACACGTGATATAGTGGATCCACCCAAGGATAAGAATGTGGTTGGAAGTAAATGGGTGCTTACAGTGAAGTATAGGGCTGATGGTGAAGTCGAAAGATACAAGTCTCGGTTGGCGGCACAAGGGTTTACTCAAACATATGGAGTAGACTACGAATAAACATTTTCTCTAGTGAAAAATTTCTATTCAATACGTGTTTTGTTGTCTCTTGCTACAAACTTGGATTGGGAATTGCACTAACTAGATGTAAAAGATGTATTCTTGAATGGTCACTTTGATGAGGAGGTGTACATGGAATATTCTACCTGGTTTCCTGTCAGAACATGAGTAAGGGAAAGTTTGTAAGCTATTGAAATCATTTTATGGGTTGAAACAATCTCCACGAGCGTGGTTCACTACCTAGGATATAGTCAAATAAAGGCAAATCATACTATTTTCATCAAAGAAGGAGAAGTTGGAAGGAAGGTTATCCTTATTGTGTATGTGGATGACATCCTAATTATAGGTGATAACAGTGTTGAGATTCATCAACTCAAAGGAAAATAGAGGAAGGAATTTGAAATAAAATATTTAGGATGCTTAAAGTATTTTCTTGGCATGGAGATAGCTAGAAGTAAAGATGACATCTTCATTTTTCAAAGGACATACAATCTTGATTTGCTGCAAGAAACTGGAAAATTGGGTTGCAAATCGGTAAGAACCCCATTTGAGAAAAAATTGAAGAGCAGCATTAAGGAGAATGAACCTCATGCAGACATTGGAAGATACCAACGCTTGGTTGGAAAACTAATATACTTATCTCTCACACGACTTGATATCACCAGTGTTCTAAAAATTCCCGCCTAGGCGGTGGGTCCGTTTAGTGGCTGAGGCGTCGTCCGCTTAACTGCCCACCTAGGCGGCTGAGGCGCTGCCTAGGTGCTTTCTGCCTAGGCGGTAAAATTATTATAAAAAAATTAAAACTTAAAAGAAAAGAAAGAACCCAGAACGAGAGAGATAGAAATAAAAACAAAAAAAAGTCAGAAGAAAAGCAGAAGAAAAGCAGAGAAACGAGAAAAGAGAGGGCCGAGAACGTGGCAGTCTTCAATCTTCAAGCTTTTTGTTGCCGGCCGCCGCAACTCTCGCCGCCCCTTTCACGTGAGGGACTATATTATTAAAATTTTACAAGAATTTCATACGAAAACTGAAAAAACATATGCCATAAAAATTATATTTTATAGTAAAACTCATAAATATCCCAAGATACTTATTTTTTAGGTTATTTTTTTTAAAAAACGCCTAAGCAGCTAGGTATTAGGTGATGGGTCGCCACCCGCCTAACGCCTACCGCATAGCATTTTTTAGAACATTTGATATCACATATGTCGTTAGTGTGGTAAGTTGTACATGCATTCTCCAATTAAAAGACATCTACACAACCTGATATCGCATATGTCGTTAGTATGGAAAATTGATTGCGAATCAGAATATGGAAAACAAGAAAAGAGAGTTTTAGGGAAAAAGGCGATTGGGATTTGGGAAAGTGGATAACTTGAAACAGGGTTGTTTTTTGAAAAAAATTAAAAATATCATGCCAAAACAAATAAAAATAAATAATGAAAATATAAAATATCCAAAATACCGAAACACAAAATCTGTGTGGTTTGTTTTAAGTTTAGTTTTTTTAATATTGTTGTGATTTTTTTAAAATTTTCCTAATCTATCCATTATTTGTCCATCTTGATGAAAATAATATTTAGTTAGCTCAAAACATATTAATAAAAATTATAATAACTTCTATTTAAAATAATAAAATAATAATTTTTTTTATAAATCCACGCCACAACCGTTCCGAGACATAAATTTAATGGAACTGGAACGGTGGTTATCACGACGAAGACCGCGACCATTTTGGCGAACCATGGATGGAAGTGATGACTTTACGTCAACTTCTGGTTTTTTCTTGAAGTTTTAGGGAAATTTGGTTACATGGATAAACAAGAAACAAACTGTGGTAGCAAATAGTAGCGCTGAGGCTGAATATCAAGCTACTGCACAAGGAATGTGTGAAGTTAATTGGCTACAATGGTTAATGCAAGATTTGAGAATTACTATCAGCTCACCTATCAAGTTGTATATATAGTGACAGTAAATATGCTACTAGCATTGTGAACAATCTAATCCAACATGACTGAATGAAAAATGTAAGGATATACCAAAGTTTTATTAAGGATGAAATAGAAGGAGTATTAAATTATCCTATATCTCTTCTCATGATCAAGAAACTGATACCCTTATCAAGAGTCTCACAAATCCAAGTCATGAAAATCTTCGTAGCAAGCTTGGAATGAGAGATATCTATTCCTAAGCTTGAGGGGGGATGTTGAAGATTTCAGAAATATTTAGGGGATATTGTAGATACTAATTTGTACACTTTCCTTTGTGTAAATTATCTAGAATAGGAAATTATCTTTGGATCAATTAGTTATTTAATTAACTTTTATTATGATCAGGTAACTTATGTAAAGGATGTACAATTTCGGTATAAAAGTAAGCAATATTTACGAAATTATTCTTGTTTAATATCTATATGTAATTCATTATTTTTGCACCCCTCTTGTTGGGGTCGAAACCAGTTTGGTTTTTCTTCTTTACGATGTGTTGAAAAGGTTTCTCTACTGATTAATTTTTGGCACTTTAAAAACCAGGGAAATCACATATTTGTTCTTGTAATTTGTATTTTTCCAATTTTATTTTTGTTAAAGGTAAATTTTCAATTTTAGTTTTGAAATTTACATGTAATTCTTTTGAAATTTTTTATCATGTTATGGTGAATTTTAATTTTAGTCTTGTAAGTTTTAACTTGTATTTTTTTATTTTATTTTTTTGGTTCTTTAACTTGAATGTGTTTTCATTTTTGGTTATTTTTTTTATTGAAAAAAGCAATGAACTGATGAACTCAAAGGAGGACCAAAAGTGAAATATAAAAGTTACAGGACTAAAAATAAAAATTTATTGTCGTAAGACCGAAATAAAATAAATTCAAGTTACAAGACTAAAAATATAAATTCATTGTTAACATGATAAAAATGAAAATAAATTATATATTACCGGACGAAAAATGTAATTTTTCTGTAATATGAGAGATACAAATGGTTTTGGTTCTTGTGTTCATAACTATATTTTTGGCATATTTCAATTTGGGTACCCAAGTGAGAATAGAAATGATATTATAAAAGTATCCTACATAATTAAAGAGGTAGTTTTTGTTACCTTACACACTAGTGTGTAGGTATTTTTGGGTTCTATACTATCATAAGTATTTCTTCTCATATTTTAATACCATTAAATCATGTGAGTCTCTTACATATTTATGAAAATTAACATATGTGTTGATGATCCAAAGATTAACATTTGACCACACTATATATACTCCAGGCGTAAAATATAATAATTTGATATCTTTGGATGTTAATTGAGTTGATCTAAAATCCGGTGATGTGTTTTATTACTCATTAAGTCATTATAACAAAATCAGTTGCTTACATTTTTATTACATATTATACTAAAATACCACTAGGTTTTAGGTCAATTCAGCTAGGTCACAAATATATCCCTCACACTAACTTGTGGGTAACAAAACTATGTAAAGAAATATTGCATTCGTCTTTTATATTAGTTTCTGATGATGGATAAACATCAAGATTAAAAATATTATAAATTTATAAATTTTAAACATCGAGATTAAAAATATTGTAAATTTATAAATTTAGGGACGACACAAATAAATGTCCGTCGATATATGAATATCTTAGATCATGAAAGATTGGCATTCAAAGATTTTATTATCGTATCAATTACAATTTCGGCATTTATCAATATTCAGTTTTGAGTCTGACGATTATCTTGAGTACATACAGTATCTTGCAGATTCATATGCTTCTACTCATGCCCACGACCCTTCCTATGAACACCAACCGGATTCGGAGGAAGAGGAAGAAGTGCAACAGTCGATCAAGAGCACCACTGCTTCGAGATATGATTTGAGGCCATGAAGGACCTAGTTTGTTTGGATTGGTTTTTTCTTATTTTGGTTTATTTGGATTATAGTTTGTTTAGTTTGTTTAGACTCAGGTTTTAGGCACCTTGGTGTTTATTTCATGTTTTCATTATTTGGAATTTATCTCCTCCATGTAATGTTTCCTCTTTTATTAATAAAATAAATGGCTATGACCACTTTTTTTTAAAAAAAAAATATTAAATTCCAAATTTATATGGTATGACCAACAACACGATATCTGAGATTCGTGGACAATATTAAAAAAATTATGTCCAATTAATGCCATCTGTGCAATAGAAAATTTGATGGGTGGAAAGGTCTTATTCGACCAAGATTTTCATCATGGGGTGCACCGATGCTATTTGTGAAGAAAAAGATGACAATCTTCATTTATCATTGATTACAAAGAGTTGAACAAGGTAACTATCAAGAACAAATATCCACTCCATAGAATTTATGAATTATTTGATCAACTGCAAGGGGTTGCTATATTTTCTAAGATTGATCTGTGTTCGAGTTATCATCAGTTAAAAATAAAGGAAGACGATGTTTCAAAAACTGAATTTCGAACCAGATACAGACATTATGAATTTTTTGTAATGCCATTTGGGCTTTTACTGATGCACCAACCTCTTTTATGGATTTAATGAATAGAATCTTCAATACATTTTTGGACAATTTCATGATTGTATTCATAGATGATATTATTATCTATTCACGAACTATATAAGAACACTGAAATCTAATACTAGTATTGAAAACTTTGAAGGATAAATAGTTGTATGCAAAATGGAAAAAATGTGATTCTGGCTAGAACAGGTGGCATTGTTGAGTCATATAATCTCAAATTAATGGAGTGTCTGTGGTCTCAAGTAAAATTGAAGCTGTTAATAACTGTCCTAGACCAACCAATGGTTTAGAGGTACGTAGTTTTCTTGGTTTAGATGGTTATTATCGTCGATTTATAGCTGGATTTTCAAAGATCATTGTCATTAACCTCTTTTAGAAGAAAAAATGTGAAGTTTGTTTGGAATGAAGGATGTGATCACAGTTTCCAAGAGCTTAAATTTAATTAACATCAACACCTATCCTTGAAATTCTAGAAGGAACAGGTTGATTCATAGTATACAATGATGCTTCTAAACATGGGTTGGGTGTGTTATTGATGTAGAATGGAAAGGATATTGCATATGCATCACAACAGCTGAAAGAGTATGAAAATAATTATCCAATACATGATCTTGAATTGGTTGTTGTTGTGTTTGCATTAAAAATTTGGAGGAATTATTTTACGATGAAAAGTGCGAGATTTACGCAGATCACAAAAGCCTCAATTACCTTTTCACACGGAAAGAGTTGAATATGAGGTAACGGAGATGGTTGGAACTTGTGAAAGATTATGATTGCATAATTAACTATCATACAGTGAAAGAAAATGTTGTAGTAGATGCATTAAGTCGAAAGTCAAGTTCTATGTCTAGTTTGGGTGTACAAGAGCAGGTATTGAGAGACTTGAAAAAATTACAGATTGAAATTGTGCCTAAAAGTACTGGAGTAAATATTTATACCTTGATTATACGACCTACATTGGTAGAACAAATTAAATCAAATCAAAGTTCAGATGAAGAGTTGAATAAACTGAGGGAAAGGAAAATAAAGAAATGAGGTTATGATTTTGAGTATAATGTCGAAAGAATATTGACGAATCGAGGCAGAGTGTGTGTGGAAATCCAGGAAAACATTAAGAGGGATATACAGGTTGATGCTCATGCTACACCATATTCAATCCATCCAAGAGGCACCAAAATGTATAAGGACTTAAAACAACATTTTTGGTGGCTAGGAATGAAAATGGAGGCAGCTTGATTTGTGGCAGAATGTCTGACGTGCCAATAGGTAAAGATCGAACATCAAAGATCAACAGGATTATTGAAGCCATTGACTATTCTTGAATGGAAATGGGAAGATATAACGATGGATTTTGTTGTTGGTCTTCCCTAGACTTCAAGAGGGTATAATTCAATTTGGGTGATTGTGGACCGTTTAACCAAATCAGCTTATTTCCTTCCAGTGAAGTCCACATATAGTATGAACCAATACGCAGAATATTACATCAAGGATATTTTTAGATAACATGGAATTCCTGTATCCATTATATCTAATCGTGATCATAAGTTCACCTTATTTTGGAAAAGTTTGCATAATGCCATGGGAACAAGAGATTATCCTTCAGTACATCTTTTCACACTCAAAAAGATGGAAAATTAGAGAAAATTATTCAGATATTGGAGGATATGTTGAGGGCATGTGCTATTGATTTTCCGAGCAGTTGGGATAGTAAATTTCATTTGGCAGAATTGACATATAACAACAGTTATCAATCCACCATTGGGAGGGCACCTTATGAAGCATTGTATGGACGGAAATGTAGATCTCTGTACATTGGGATGAAGTTGGGGAAAGTAAATTGTTAGGTCCAGAATTGATTAAGTAGACAACATAATTAGTCAAAAAAATACGTGAAATAATACAAACTGCACAGAGTCGCCAGAAAATTTATGCGGATTTTAGGCATCGGAAGCTGGAATTTCAAGTTGGTGACCACATGTTTGCAAAGATATCACCATTGAAAGGCATTCTACGGTTTTGGTAAGAAAGAGAAAAATTCCTCGGTTTGTTAGCCCATTTGAGATATAGGAAAGATTGGAGAACGAGCATACAGAGTTGCATTGCCACCAAATATCACTAGTGTGCACAATTTCTTTCATCCAACACTACGAAAGTATTTGGCCAATCCTTCTCATGTTCTTTGTCATGAACCACATTACCTTGCACCGAACCTAACTTACGAAGAACGACTGGTCCGAATACTTGACAGAAAAAACAAAAAGGTTGAGGAAAAAATAAACTAAATTGGTAAAGGTGTTTTGGCACAATCATGAAGTTGAGGAGACGACTTGGGAGAGAGAGGAATAAATAAAACAAATATATCCAGAGCTATGAGGTACGTCAAATTTCGAGGACGAAATTTATTGAAGAAGGGAAGAATTGTAATTCCCGGTCATTCCAACAAATGATTTAATATTTATGTTAGTATTAAATTCATGAGATTTAATTTCTATAATGTTGATTATGCGAAATATGTCTTATGCAAGTATTTATTATTTTATTGGCTTATTTATAAGACGTTTTGACTGTCTATGCTATTGTATTGGGTTCCGATGGTATACATCAATGATAAGGTGAAAATGATAATTTTGTGAAATGTGGTACAAGTTAAAAATATTGGTATGACATGATTATTTGAATATAATGAGCAAATAATGAAGTGTTACGAGTGTAAAAGTTAGAAACGTGAGTTCTACTATAAGGGACATGCGACGCCAATTGCTATTTCGAGGAGCAATACTGGTGTACTAATTCAAATGGAATGAGATCAATTTATTTAGAAAGCTAATTCATATGACTACAAATTTCATGTTGTGAGTTTCATTCCAAATCTTTTGGAAGAATGGCCAAAACCACCTCGAAGTGTGTCATGTATGCTGTAATTATTTTACACTGAAGCAAGGCAGCCCTAGCATGTCAAAATGGCCGCCCCACCACCCGGTCTGTGGGAAAATGCATATTTTTATTTAAAAACATGAGGGGTCAGGGTTTTACACTCATTTTATCTCCTAAAGTTAGAAAAATAGAAAAATAAAGCTAGGCTTGTCCAATTATCTCCCTAAAATCACCTACAAACATCCATCTCCATCTCTAGTTGAAGGAATAATCGAGTTCTCTATTGAATTTGCAACCTAGGTATGTAAGTTTTTTCCCAATTCATGAGTTCTTCCTATGTAAAACAGGAAATAGGGATAATTTTGATTTATAGCTTGAAAATGATGATTTTGATTGAGGTTAGTATGTATTTGACAACTAATAACCAAGAAAATTTAGGCAACCCTTGTTTTTAAGATTTGAGAGTAAGTTGGGCTTGTTCTTTGAAGCAATACACGAGTATAATATATTGTTTTCCATGGTTCCAAAGGAATGATTTTCATTGATGATATATGTATTCATATTTTGCATTTGTTTTATGATTCATGTAATAGTATTGAAAGAAAGTTTAATATCCTATAAATGTTGATGAAACAAGCTATATTAAACGACCAGGCGTTACACTATATGGTTGAATAAGAAAAATGACCACGGTGACAGTTGTGTCACATTGACCACAGTGACAGTTGTGTCACAATATGGGTGGTTAAACCTGAAAGATGGAAACACCACCAAAACTAAGCTATTGATCAATATTGAACATGAACATGAATATGTGATCACTCATAGTTTACTTATTAATGCCATATAACTTGATTATTTTTTCACGATATAAATGTATTATGTTTCAAAAAATTAATTAGTTTGGTCATGAATTGAATATGAGATTCTTTCTATGCATATTGTTTTGTATAAGGCTCAACTTGCTGAGTTTGCAAACTCATATAGCTCATGTATTGCAGGATAGGATAATGATGATAACTAGGATGTCGGTTCACAAATGGATGCTTGGCACGTGTCTTGTCTCGACGAGAACCTGGGCATAGAAATGATATAACTTCCGCTCATACATGTTTATATATAATATATGTTGAATGAATGAACGTTTAAAAGAAAGTTATGCTTTTAAGATTAGGATAATTTGGATTTTCATCGTGATGGAACAATGATTGATTTTATGTGTATTGTGTTATATATGTGCTTTGGAAAGTGTAACAAGTTTTAATCTCTTTTAACTGTTGCTTGAGATTTTTAGATAGTCCAAATTATGGGAAAACTCTGTCGAAATTTTATAATTTTTAATGACATTTTTCCTATATTATCTTATTTCTATATTGCATACCAATATCAAATAAGATTATAGTATAATCACGTGCGTAGGAACAGGCGTGCCACCAAGACTAGATATAGTTGAGTATTTGACGATTGAAGTCTACTACTGAACTAAGAACATTTACTGAACCGTAACTGGAAGTTATTCTCGACTATTCAAGGAAGCTCAACTGGACTAATCGAAACTCAAGTAAAGGGCGACTTACATATTTTAGAGATATTCAAGAATGGCACTTTAAGTCTATAAACATTCCCAACACTTTCAGAATTCTTCAGATTTGGTAGTTATATGTTTTTGGATAGAAACATCCGTACATGACTATAGACGCCGGAACACTAGCTTTGCGCACAATTGTACTTTTTATCAAAAATTATCTACAAGAGATAGAGGAAAAGGCAACATATATTTTTGTGAGTAACATAAAATTTGAACTCATTTATGACCATTGCAATCGATGATTGTAAAAAGTTTGAAGATCAGTTGAAGAAACACTCTCACACTCTCTTAATTCTTGCAATCTTTGAACACAAGCTCTCAATTGTACTTTCAAGTTCACAGTTTTCATACAGCAACTGATACATTCAGAACCACTATCTCAAACAAGACTTAAATTTGATATAATTGATCCCAAAATTGTCAAGAGACACAGACATACATGACCAAATATGTGGGTCCCGTCTTGCAATAAAATCATTATTATAGACTTACAGTTGCGGAAGCGTATATAATCACTAACTTTACACAATTAATAGTAAAAATACTAATACAATCACAAGAACTCATGTCATCACGGTCGTGCTAAACCAACATTTCACTTTTCATAATTTTGTTCTTACTAGATGTATTGTACACTATATCTGAATTTACAATAAATAGAATAAAAATAAAGATTAAGTCTTTAAGGGCTTAGTGAGAAAGTAAATTGGCTTTATACATTTATAACAAGACAAATGTTAATATATCCGTGACGTAATTCAATATGAAACATCAAGTATCAGTAATATAGTGAAATATAGTGACTGTGTAGGACTCTGAAGTGAATATCGTAGGCTAAAGAGGCGAAAAAATAAAAGACTTTAAAGCATTAATGTAGCGACCAAATCCGGTTCCACTACCTGATCAGATTTAGAGCATAATTAAGCATGCATTTAAAATAAATTGCTGCGGAATACTTAAATAAAAGCAGACCAACATAATACAACCAGTTAAACAAATTCGATTTATACAACCCAATCGAATAAGCTTAAATTGTGAGACTTCGGTTCTAATCATCTAATCTCGGGATTAAACAACAATTAAGTTTACAAGATCAAAGACTAAAAGAAAAGCAATTTTTTTTAAAATAGGGCTGCGCTCGATCGCATGTACTCGTGCGATTGAGCGCACCAAAAAATCCTCAAGTTCTGCCGGGAAAAATTCAAGCCATGCCCTCGATCCTGCAAACTCATGGGATCGGGCGCACCAAAATATGAACTTCTCTGCCTCAACAATAAGAAGGGCCGCGCTCGATCCTACGTACTCATGCGATCGAGCGCGCCTTCTGCCCAGAAAATAAAAACAACACATTTAACAAGGCTAACCAATTCCATTCAAAGTCATTCAATACTTCAAAACATAAACATGCATTACAACTCAATTCTTCCAATTAGTACATGAATTTCTGGAGTTCAAAAAATGCTCAAAAGTAGAGAACATGCAACAATAACATAACGACGAAGTTCGATAACTAAACATGTTCTAAAATAACTAGGTTGACATGCTGAAATCGACTTCTAAACCGAGTCCCACGACTAACTCTCCCTCTTGTTGCTAACCAGGCCTTCGCTGACTTGATCCTGCCCCTCCTGTTGCCAAGTACACATACAAAACAAAGCAACAGCCGGATAAATCAGTGAGAATGACATTCCCAGTAAAAGCAACATAACACGAATATGTCAATAGCATGCTATCAAGACGACATATTCAAGTCAAAGCTAATGATATGAATGTCTTTAAAACCAGGATATCAATTCTAATAACAAGGGATTGCTTCTCTGCTTTTAGGATCCTGAGGATGAGATCACGCAACGACTCACCGACTCTCCCAATCGAGGTGGTGCCACGTATCCCAATCCCCTAGACTTTGGTGCGACTATGAGGAGTATGCTGACACTAGGTGAACTTCTACAACCTAGGCCACTCACAACATATCCCCCAAAAGTCTAACAAAAAGGGATGTTCTTCCCGCTGAAATCAAAGTTGGCTCAAGATGAATGCATAACAAAACATAAAACATAAGCCACATAACAAAAGTTCAATAAATTAACAAAATACAAGTTTCACATGCTAGAACAAGTATTGATGCAAGTATGTGATTTTAAGGGAAACTCAAGAACCAACTGTCCCGAGTATGCTATCCCGCTATCGATGACTGCTTTTACCTTTCAATGCAGTAGTTCCAACTCTGTATAAGCTACACAAAAGATTGTATCAAAAACTAAACAACCTAAACAACAACAACTGCTCAAGGTAATCTCTTTACCGTTCTTCGTCCAACTCTTGCCGATTAACAACTGTTAACTCCGGGATTTTCAGCTCCAAACAAAACTGTTCAGATACAAAAAATGTGATCGACAATGACGATCAATTCACAAGCCAAAGATCAATAACTCAAAACGGTTCAAATCTCCAAAACTCAAACCGGTGGCGTAACGGCTATAACTGAACAAACCAGAAACGCAGACAGCAGTTCAATATTGATATCACTCGTATCAATACTAATACAACAATAATAAGGCAATTCCAACAAATCTCAAAACCTCTTTTTCGAAAATAGGCTTCCAAAAACATAACAATTCCGAACGTCGCTCTATTTCAAAACCGACAGATAATAAACGATCAGGACTCTACCAAGAACAACATACTCGAAACTCAAACGATTCTAACAACATCCGAAAACTAGAATGTATCTGATCGTATAAAAACTTACGATAAAACTAAGCTCTCGCTGCAGTGATCGCGAATATCCCTTCAGAATTAAATTTCAACGGCCAGATCGAGCTCGGACAGAAATCTGGAAGCTTGGAAGCTCAGTGAATCAGATTCAATGGAGGAGGAACTAAATAGGGAAGGAGGAGAAAACTTTTAAACTTAATAACAAGTGTATATAATATATAAAATCCACTATTTGCGTTTTAGTCCCTGAAATTTCCAAAATTTGCAAAATAGACCCCGATCAATAAAAAGTCGGCTCTTGAACTCTAGAAACTCTGATTATCTCAAATAAACTCATTTAAGATAAAAAAGGGGTGTTACATAAATAAAACCTACAGCTAATCCTACTGTCTTCAAAGGTCACTGGCCTATCCAAGCTCCTGTAGCCCAATCCTGCTGGTAGCGCTTAGTCGTGTCGCACCCAAATTAACCGAACTCAGATTAACTAAATAAACATGTTGTAGCAAGAGTAGGGATCGTTCCCACGAGGAAAGTGAAATTTATTTGTGTTCTTAAAAATACTGGAAATACATAAAAAAGGATTTTAGATTTTTAAATTAACTACTATGCAAAAATTAAAATAAGAAAGATCAAAAAATTAACGAAACTTAGTATCGGTCGACTACACCCTTGAAATCATTCACTCGATCATCGATTCTCTAAAAAATTAATTTTCATTGAATATTCACCATTGAAAATCAAATTCCAGTTCCACCTTAATCTTAGTTAATTAGATATCAGCATTCTAGATTAACCCTTATCAATAAATCAACCCAAATACCAGCGATCCAGATTTAAATCTAAGGTAGCATTTATATGAGTGAAACTGATGAATCTAGACAACACATGCACCAGCGGATGTATTTATCCTAGTCAATTGTTGTTCCTACGATTTAACAAATTCAACAACAGAAAATATTAATCATAGTTGCTTCACAAATTAGATGATTCAAACAATTACGGATTTGAATTTTCTAATTTAGCGGTAGATTGTACGAAAGAATTATCTGGTGATCAATCTAATAATCAAACACACAAGCATGAAATAAACCAAAACAACTCTTGATACTCAATAAAAATCAAAAATCAAAAATCAAAATCTCACAAAGTGAATAAAATCAAGGGTTTCGTCTTCCTTAACCAAGTACTAAGAAAGAATTAAATCTAATAACAAGAAAGATAAAACCTAGCCGCCAAATGTTTCTTCTCTCTAGCCGTCTCCAATCTCTGCATTTTTTTTATCTCCTCCTTCCCTTTTTGCGTCTAAAGATCCTATTTAAATGACCTTGAAAGCCCACGAAATAAATCCCGCAAAATAAGATTTTAAATTTTTGAAATTTTATTTTTTCCTGCGCCTGATATCTCGCTCGATCGGTAAGATGTTGCAGATCGAGCGAGCCCAAAATATTAATCCTACTATTTTCCAATTCCTTGGCACCAATCGATCGGTAAAGATTGACCGATCGAGCGGCCTCTTTTATCTCGCAAATCTGTACGCATCACAGCACCTGC
This sequence comes from Henckelia pumila, assembly GCF_033568475.1. Taxonomy (NCBI): domain Eukaryota; kingdom Viridiplantae; phylum Streptophyta; class Magnoliopsida; order Lamiales; family Gesneriaceae; genus Henckelia; species Henckelia pumila. Next base: position 143,582,995 of record NC_133120.1, read on the forward strand.
GCAAACATACTCTTCCCATGCGCAAACGCGCATCAACTTCTTTCTTGAGCGCATGTCATTCCTGTTCCTTCCTCAATAGCGCTTCACTTGTGCAAACAAGTAGTGCGTTTGCACAACTTCTTGTGCAAAAAAATATCCTTCAAGCGCAATTGCACTCCATCAAGCGCAAACAACAATCCTCCCAGCGCAAACCATAAGCGCAAACGCGCATGGCTTATTCTTCACACTTCCAACTATGGCAACAACACTTCTCTTGTTTTCCAGTAAAATGCGACGTACTACACAATAAATCCGAGAATATGTTATGCAGACATGATAAATAAAATAAGAACAAAATGCTAAATTACAACATATAAATGCATGAAAACAACAACAAAACGATATTAAATAAGAAACACAAACATGACTATCAAATACCCCCATACTTAATCCTTGCTCGCCCTCGAGCAAGTATGCAAAAGAAAAATGAAAACACAACAAAAACATAAGAAAGGATGAATCATGCACAACATAGCCTCAGAGAAGTTTTCCCACAAAAAACAAACTCACAACGACTCTCGATTATCAATGATACACCTTCAGTCGAATGCGAACATGCGTGTGTGACATGTTACCCCAGCTACATGCTGTTGGAACACGATCGTTCTCATGGTCAAATTAGAAGTGATACCCGGTGCAGCGGAAGTTTAAAGTTTTATATGGAACGATTCCATATCATGGGTATCAAATCCTTACGATTAAAATCATGCAAGTAAAATAATAATAATGATTAATAATATTTTACCTCTTCAAGCTATGGCTTGATTTGTGGACTCCAACAAATTTAATCCTCTTGTTGTAAATCCCAGGAACCGATGACTCGCTCGATCAATCTCCGGAATTAGGTCCACGAACAGAAAACTAAAACCCTCTGATTTATTTCACTAGAAATCAATCTGATGTTTATCGATGAGATTAAACAGATTTGATCTGTCAATTCAGAATGTAATTTTTCAGAAAAATCACAGACTGAATTCTCTAAAAAAAGAGTAGAGGAATTCAAAAATTTCCCTTGAAATAATAAGTGTGATTTTCGAAAAATCCAAGTTAGAATGAATAATGATTTTTCGAAATTCACATATATATATTTATATAATTTCTAGACTGGATTAAGTTATATGTCTATTAAGACACTAACTCCTTAGGGCCCATAATCCATAACATAAGCCCAACAAGCCAAACCTGTTATTATAGAAATTAATATAAAATTCATCATGACTCCGATTGATAAACTGATTTCACCAATGTGCACAGAAACCATTTCTGCAACTTTTAAAGTCAAGATAATTTTTCTGAATCCAAATTCAGTGATTTCCAAAAATGCCCATCCCTATGCCATTTTAGGAAATTTCACTCTCTTTAGTTAAGAAATCCAACTTCTCTTTCGCTAAATTTAACTCTTTAAATTTAACTATCTCAACTGGGTTTAGTAATCCATTACTTGTGTGACCCTCAATGGTTCAGGGATACAGCTAGCCGTGGGCTCACAACTCCTTGTGACTCGGAATAACGATTTCCGAATTACCCATCGAATCATGGTAAAAGCGTCTAGCAACATCGCCCCATGATTCCCTAGGTATCACTGATAGTTCCTGCAAGAACCAATAAGTTTTGGTTAACGTACAGTACGGTCCCTTCATCCATATATCCCGATCGAATCAACAACCATTGGTACATCAAGAGTCTTTCGAGATTCGATAACTATGCAATGCATCTTGAAGATCAAATAGTGACATCGCATGTGCTACTAGAAAACCAAGTAACCTAAATCACATCGAGTACTCTGGCCAGAGATTTGTCACACTAATATCTCCTCACATCGCATAGGATATCCATACTCACAAGCGTGTGGTGAATCCTTTACAACAAATCATCGACTCTTATATGTGTCGTACTGTACCCAATCCCGACACCTGATGACCCCCATAGATTCGGTAAACGAGTCAAAGTACAGTACTAGCATATAGAGTCTCAATGATATTTCAAGTAGTAAGGACTAATGGTGTACAACCAAAACCGCAGACTTATCCACTCAAATAATAATAACCACTTGGAAAGTTCGAATAGGGTAGTTCGATCATCCATCATATGAATATCCATTTGCATGCTTTGAACATCTTCATGTTCTATACCAATGAAACGTGGTAGTTGGCATCGCAAATGCTAGTCTCAATCTCGAGCGATCCTTATCCTTATTTCTGGACGACTAATTGACTAGGAACTGTTTAGAATATACAGTGACTATAAGATGTGTTTCATGATAGTGATCTATCTTTATTCACTATCTCATCTTACTTACACTATAGTATATTCAAAGTCTTTATCAAAACAACAATAGTATATCACAATATAACAATATGAAGAAAGATAAAGAAAATTCCATTAATGAATGTAAATTATATTAAACAAAGATTGTTTATACATAGAGTCATAAAAGCCCTTAGCCACAAGTTGGCTAACCGGGCACCCACTCTTTCAATCTCCCACTTGCCCTAAAGACAACTAGTCATACTACATAATCCCATTGTTTCGCGATGTTTGTCAAACAATGGTCCTGGCAAGGGTTTAGTAAGTGGATCAGCAATATTGTCTGCAGAGGCCACTCTCTCGACAGTGATGTCTTCTCTTTCCACGATCTCCCGGATGATGTGGTATTTCCTCAGTACGTGTTTGGATCTTTTATGAGACCTTGGTTCCTTTGCCTGAGCAACGGCACCAGTGTTGTCACAGTACACCGGGACTGGACCAACAGCTTCAGGAATTACACCCAACTCTTGGACGAAATTCCTCATCCAAACTGCCTCTTTAGCAGCAGCTGATGCTGCAATGTATTCTGCCTCAGTGGTGGAATCCACTGTGGTGTCCTGCTTGAAACTCTTCCAAGATACATCACCGCCATTGAGCATGAATGCAAATCCAGAGGTTGACTTCGAGTCATCCACGTCGCTTTGGAAGCTAGATTCGGTGTAGCCTTCCAATTTCAATTCTCTTCCTCCATAAACCATGAATACATTCTTAGTCCTTTTTAAGTACTTAAGAATATCCTTCACGACTTTCCAATGCATTTGACCGGGATTGGCTAGATATCATCCCATACATGATACTCCCAATGGCTGACGCATATGGTATGTGTGTCATTTTCTCTATCTCTTCGTCAGTTTTAGGACACATAGACTTGGATAGAGAAACTCCATGACACATAGGTAGATGTCCTCTCTTGGACTCATCCATTGAAAACCTTTTCAATATAGTGTCGATGTAGGTTGCTTGAGTAAGTCCTATAATTCTCTTAGATCTATCTCTATAGATTTGTATCCCTAGAATATAGGATGCCTCATCCAAGTCCTTCATCGAGAATCTACTTGATAACCATATCTTTGTTGACTGCAACATCCCTACATCATTCCCAATGAGTAGGATGCCATCAACATAAAGCACTAAGAACGACACAACATCCTTAACTACTTTCTTGTACACGCATGGTTCCTCCGGGTTCTTGATGAAACCAAAGTCCTTTATTGTTTCATCAAATTTTTGGTTCTAACTTCTTGATGCCTGTTTGAGACCATAAATTGATCTCTGAAGCTTGCATACCTTATGCTCGCTTCCTAAGGATGTGAATCCTTCGGGCTGCATCATATAGATCCCTAATAAGTGTATTTTATACACTTAATTTATATATGATTTTAATTGTTAATTGTTTGTTTCGAGCAGATTTATGCTGTGTTTTGTTGTTTTTGTTCTTACAGAAAATTATTGATTTTATTTGGAAAAGTGAAAAAAAATGAGAAAAGAAGAGAAAATTAGAAGAGAAAAGAATTGAGAAAGAGAGAATAAAGAAGAGAAGAAACATACAGACAAAGAAATGAGATTTCTTAATGGGCTTTTCTATATTGGGCCACCAAAATTGTTAGCGCTTCTTGTTAGCGCTAAAGAAGAGCTATCTCGCTATGTTTGTTGAAGCGAGAGAAAGTTGAAGTCAGAGCCCTATGCGCGGGCGCGTGATTGCTGGAGCGGCCGCTCGTCGTAGAAATCTAGAATTGGAAATTTTAATCGGGAAAGGAAATTTTTATATTTTCTTGGGCTTTTGAGTGGGCTTTTTCAGACACTATAAAAAGGGATTTTTATCAGACAAAGAAAGGGCTGGCCGCCACAATATTATACAGAACATATCAGAGGGCTTTGATCGTGAAGATTTATTGGAATTTGGAGCTTTACTTGAAGAACGATGACGGATTTTGATAGACCGGACACGGCATCGACGACAGATTTGTTTCTTATCTTTTATTTAATTCTAAATATGTTTAAATTTATGAATTATTATTTTATTCAAAATTTTATTATGAACTAAATTTTTAGAGTCTAGAGGTCGGATGGAACCTGGTGTAGACACTTTCATGAATTTTTGATTTTATTGAATTGAGTTTTTTTTAGATTAATTGTTTTTCTAGAATTGATTGTCTTTTCAATTATCTGATCAATAATTGATTTGTAATATTTATTTGAAATCATTTCTCGGGAGAGGGGATTTTGAATAGGACATTAGAAACTACACTGTTAATTATTTATATCGCTCGAGAGAGTGTATAATTTTAATAGATCTTTTAAAGAGAACATTATTTTGTGATAGATCACTGCAAGTAGATTCTTAGTAGGGATATTGGAATTGAATTATAGTTGATAAAAATTATTTGTTGCTCGGGAGAGGGAAATAATACACGTAAGTGTTCTTGGCTATTAATTGATTGAGATTCATGATGATTAATTAATTAGGATTGACTGTTGTTGAAACCAGGTGAAATCTAATCCTCTAGACCGTTTTTCTCTGATTGATTATTCCTGAAGGTTGTGTGCGTGCTATCAAAATCATTCTGATTATTTTATTTTATTGCAAAATTCTCAAAGTTTGATTTTCTAGATAAAGTTTGGACTATTTTAATTACAAGCACTAACATTTTCATTTTACTCCCTGTGGGATCGATATCTGATTTAATCACTATATTAAAACTTGACACTCGTACGCTTGCGAGGAATTTTCACAGACAAGTTTTTGGCGCCGTTGCCGGGGAGTAATTTTGATTATTTTTTAGTCTTGTTACCAATTAGTCTAGATTTTAATTTAGAGTTTTATTTTATTTTATTTTAAGTTACTAATTAAATTCTTATTATTTTTAAATTGCAGTTTATGCGAAGATCTCAAAGTGCGAATTCGTTACTTTTTGATCCGGAGATCGAGCGCACTGCACGTGCTTTACGAAGAGCGAGAAGAGAAGATATTGAAAACATGGCTGCAGAATAAGTAAATCAAGCTCCCTTAGTGCCAATCAGAGACCACTTCAGACCGACGATCTAGGCTCACTATTCTGGGATCGCTCGAGGGACCATTAACTCCAACAATTTTGAACTGAAGCCGGCATTAATCAATGTGGTTCAATTGAACCAATTTAATGGGAGTGCCACAGCTGATCCTCACCTGCATCTCAGGACCTTCTTAGAAATTACTGATACGGTAAAATTTAACGGTGTTTCTGAAGATATTATTCGCTTACGCTTGTTTCCGTTTTCTCTCAGGGATCAAGCAAGGAGTTGGTTGCAATCACTGCCGCTTGGAAGCATTACTACATGGGAGGGGATGGCAGAAAAATTTCTTGCAAAATATTTTCCTCCTGCCAAAACCACCCAACTGAAGATCGAGATCAGCACCTTCCGGCAGATGGACACTGAACAGTTATACGAGGCGTGGGAAAGGTATAAAGAATTATTAAGACGTTGTCCTAACCACAATTTTGCAGATTGGAAACAGATCGAGTGGTTTTACAACGGACTGAATGCGCCTACAAGGATGAATGTCGATTCTGCTGCTGGAGGTACTATATTTGCGAAGGATCATGTTCAGGCTTATGATATGCTGGAGGAGATGACGGTCAATAGCTTTCAATGTCCATCTGATCGTACGGGAGTCAAGAAGCCAGCTGGGGTGTATGCAGTGGATCCTCTCACGTCCATCACTGCTCAATTATCTGCACTGACTACACAGGTAGTTGCATTGAATAAAGTGAGTGTTGCAGAACCAGCAGGTGTGCGGGGTGCTATGGATGAATCTCACTATCATGAACAAGCCCAGTACATCAATCAAAGAGGTTATAGAGGCTATCGAGGTAATCCTGTCCCTAATACTTACCATCCTAGATTTCAAAATCATGAAGATTTTTCTTATGCTAACAATACTAATAAGGATGATGGTAAGTTGTCTTTGGAGGATGTGGTTAGTACCTTTGTGCAGGAATCAGGTAAGAGGATGGCGAGAACTGAGTCTCGCCTTGACAGCTTGGAGACGCACATGGCCAACATGGTTGCGGTATTGCAATCCATGGAAACTAGCATTGGACAGTTGGCAAACGCGCTAAAAGATAATAACAGAGGCCAATTCCCAAGCAACACTGAGGTAAATCCCAAGGAGCAGTGCAATGCCATAGAGTTGAGGAGTGGAAAAGAAATTGGAGTCCAAAAACCTACTGTTGCGGAGAAGAAATTTGAGGACAAAGTCGTGGAGAAAGAGAAGGAGCCTGAACTAGAGCCGAAATCGATGTACAAGCCGCCACTTCCCTACCCGCAGAGGTTCAAGAATAAAGTTTTAGATGAGCAGTTCTCCAAGTTCTTGGAGATTTTTAAGAAAATTCATATCAACATCCCCTTTGCTGATGCTTTGGAACAAATGCTGAACTACGCAAAATTCATCAAGGAGATGATGTCCAAGAAAAGGAGACTTCTAAAGAACGAGGTGGTGAATCTAACTGAAGAGTGTAGTGCGGTACTACAAAAGAAAATGCCACAAAAGCTTAAGGATCCAGGGAGTTTTACTATTCCTTGTTCTATTGGTGGTTCTCATTTTAATAATGCACTTTGTGATTTAGGGGCCAGTATTAATTTAATGCCATTATCTATTTACAGGGCCTTGGAGTTGGGAGATATGAAATCGACTAAGATTTCATTGCAATTGGCGGATCGGAGCATTACATATCTACTAGGAATTGTTGAAGATGTTCTAGTCAAGGTGGGTAAATTCATCTTCCCAGCGGATTTTGTGGTATTGGATATTGAAGCAGATCATGGTGTTCCATTGATCTTTGGGAGACCATTCTTGGCCACGGCGGATGCAAAAATTGAAGTGAAGAAAGGGGAGTTGTCAATGGGTGTGGAGTGCGAACGAGTCATTTTTAATCTATTTATGAAAGCACTTACTCCACCCATCGAAGAATTGTGCTTAATTGAACCGGTTGTGAAGTTGGAGAGCTGTCAAAGAGTGGATTTTGCGGTTGATTCATCAAGGAGAAAGCACCGAATTTACCACCAAAGAAGGCCACGAAAAAGAGAGCAAAATTTAAAAGGCGGTTCGTGGAATTTATTTGGCGCGTTAAAGAGAAAGGGAAGAATTAACACTGGTGAAAGTCTAGCTGACGACTCTAAACCAAGCGCTTTTTGGGAGGCAACCCAATTTTTTTTTGTTTTTATTTTATTTATTTATTGCTTTCATTTTTATTTTTATTTTTGTTCATTAGTTATTTTTTTTGTTTTATTTTTTTATTGGGAATTTTGGAGGCCTGATTTTATAAAATTGTTGAATTTTTTCAGGATTTTTGACGTTTAGGAAGAACCTTGTGCGCGAGCGCTCGTGAATCTCCCGCGCCCGCCTCACCTCTACGCATACTGAAGTGCGCAACACATGCGCTATCGCGCTCACCAACCGTGCATAACTCAGCGCTATCGCGCAAAACTTTCAAGCGCCAACAACCAACTCCATCAGCGCTACAACAAGCGCTATCGCGCCTCCTCACCCCTCAACTGCGCTAGACCAAGCGCTAACGCGCTCCTTTTTTGCGCCATCCTTGCGCTAACAAAAACCATCATCAGCGCCCCTTGAAGCGCAATCGCGCTATATCATCTGCGCACCACCTTAGCGCAATCGCGCCTCCCATCCCACCATTAGCGCTCCTCATCTGCGCTGCCTGAAGCACTAACGCACTTCTCAACCACCCACCAGCAGCCCTCCATCCTGCGCTATTGCGCATATCATCAGCATCTTACCTTGCGCGAATACGCAGTCAGCAGTCCAGCAACCTGCCATCCTCTCGCAATCCAACAGCCAGCGGAAACGTATCTAGTGCGATAGCACAACTCCTAGCGCCATCCATCCTCAGCAGTGCTTACCAACAAGAGAGCCAAGGCGTAACAGTGTTCATGCACCGCGCAAGAATTCCAAGCTGCTGAAAAATCTTGCGCGAACCAGGTCCACCAGCAATTCATCATGTGCTAACGTGCTGCCGAAGTGTTTCTTATCCACGATCTTCAATAGCACCATCTCTAGAGCACACATGCTTCTGAAAGGTTCACACGCCTTGCAAAATATTTGAGTGATTCAATTAGGAATTCAAGTCATAGCTATTCTTCATAAGTATCTGTCTCACTCTCAAAGTCTGGATGAGTTTGAGGTTATGGAAATGCAACTACATAAGCACTTGAAGTTGAGGGGAGCGCATTCTGTAAATGCATGGTGTTTCTATGGCTATTGATCTACACTACCCTGTTACGGGTGTTCCAAGTCTTACTCCCACGTCATGGTCACGTTTTGAAGTGCTAAATCGAGTTCATTCTATGGAGATAATGAGGATTCTGACGATGACGATTATAACACCGAGTACTGATGCTCGGTGTCGAAGGTATGAGTCCCTTGTTCTTTTATTATTTTTAATCATTAAGGACAATGATTACATTAAGTTTGGGGGGGTGAATCAATGTTTGAATCAATGTTTGATTGAAAGTTGAGTAGTGGAATTTTATTGTGTGCTTAATAGATAAATTTTTTGTTTGAATTGAATTGAGTTGAGTTGAATTGAAAAGAAGTTGAGAAATATTTGGATCATGGATGATGAATAAAATATTTTTTGTGCTATAACTGAAATCCATGATTGTCTCCCTATCTAAAATATTTTTGAAAAAATGGAACCAAGTGAATGAACAATTTCGTATATACTCTGTGATTAATACTTGAATCTGAGTTTTGAAACATACAGACATAGATATGATTGAGGCATTGTTTGGAATTTTTGGGCTTGATTTTCATTGAAAAAATTTATCCTTAGTTGCCTATTTGAGCCTACACGTATATGAGTACATTGAGGTACGAGAAAAATCTGAATTTGTTGTGAAAATCATCTTTAACTGCTGATGATTATTCTTTTCTGCACTGATTGATATTTGTATGAATTAATTGTTGATTGATACTTGTCTAGAACTAATTCAGACACTCTTCGAGGCGAAATACGGGCAAAACTGAGATTAGGAATGATTTAGGCGAATTTTTCTGAATCATTTGAGCCTTTCAAGCTACCCTAATTATATATTTTATCCCTAGTACCTTGTTTGAGCTTTATTGAAAATCGAATGACATGCGTGTAAACGTGTGACTAAACCCCCATTCGTAATTATTTCAAGGTCCTACATTGACTAACTAAATAGCCTATACACTAATTCCTACCTTTAAGGGAGTAATTTGAATGCTAAATTGTTATATGCTCCTAGTTGATATTTTTGTGAAAATGGAATGGTGTGGTGGTGAATTGAAAAGAAAAAATGAAAAGAGGTAGTAGAAGAGAAGAAAAAAATGTGGTAGAGAGTTGAAAAAGTTCTGAAAAGAAGAGTTGTGAAAGAGTTGTGAAAAAGTTGAGAAATGAAGTGAATTAAAATAGAAGTGAATTGAAATAGAAGTGAAATTGTGAATGAAAAATGAGTCGTAATTGAGTTGATAAAATATAAATTACTCCTTTATTTGAATTCTTATCCTTCGTTTGTAGCCGTGAGCCAGGCCTTACATTATAAGCTAATTAAGTCCTATTGACCGAGTCTCAGTTGCCCAATATAATAGTGGAGAAGAGTTGCGAGAATTTAGCTTATGGACCGTTGATTGATGCTTTTAATGATTATGAATTTTGATCAAAACACGCACACACTTTTATTCTTTGCATTAACCTAATTGTGAGTTTTTTTTTATAGATATCCTTTATTTGATCCTATGCTACCTTGAAAAGTATTCATGATCTATGAATGTTTGAATTGAACTTGGATAATGGTGTTTTGAACGTGAGTTGCGGAGATTGTGAGTTTATGCGGTTATGACAGAAATTTTCAAGTGTTAGTAGGTTGGATATGATTGGATTTGAAATTTTTTGAAATGATTGCTGAGGCCGTTGATCCATAATATTTCTTGGCTATTCTTGTTGGTTTGATAGGATGAGTTTTTAGAATTTATTTGTTTTGAATTGTTTTTCTCGGGACTAGCAAAAGTCTAAGTTTGGGGGTATTTGATAAGTGTATTTTATACACTTAATTTATATATGATTTTAATTGTTAATTGTTTGTTTCGAGCAGATTTATGCTGTGTTTTGTTGTTTTTGTGCTTACAGATAATTATTGATTTTATTTGGAAAAGTGAAAAAAATGAGAAAAGAAGAGAAAATTAGAAGAGAAAAGAATTGAGAAAGAGAAAGAATAAAGAAGAGAAGAAACGTACAGACAAAGAAATGAGATTTCTTAATGGGCTTTTCTATATTGGGCCACCAAAATTGTTAGCGCTTCTTGTTAGCGCTAAAGAAGAGCTATCGCGCCATGTTTGTTGAAGCGAGAGAAAGTTGAAGTCAGAGCCCTATGCGCGGGCGCGTGATTGCTGGAGCGGCCGCTCGTCGCAGAAATCTGTAATTGGAAATTTTAATCGGGAAAGGAAATTTTTATATTTTCTTGGGCTTTTGAGTGGGCTTTTTCAGACACTATAAAAAGGGATTTTTATCAGACGAAGAAAGGGCTGGCCGCCACAATATTATACAGAACATATCAGAGGGCTTTGATCGTGAAGATTTATTGGAATTTGGAGCTTTACTTGAAGAACGAAGACGGAGTTCGATAGACCGAACACGGCATCGACGACAGATTTGTTTCTTATCTTTTATTTAATTCTGAATATGTTTAAATATATGAATTATTATTTTATTCAAAATTTTATTATGAACTAAATTTTTAGAGTCTAGAGGTCGGATGGAACCTGGTGTAGACACTTTCATGAATTTTTGATTTTATTGAATTGAGTTTTTTTTAGATTAATTGTTTTTCTAGAATTGATTGTCTTTTCAATTATCTGATCAATAATTGATTTGTAATATTTATTTGAAATCATTGCTCGGGAGAGAGGATTTTGAATAGGACATTAAACTACACTGTTAATTATTTATATCGCTCGGGAAAGTGTATAATTTTAATAGAGCTTTTAAAAAGAACATTGTTTTGTGATAGATCACTGCAAGTAGATTCTTAATAGGGATATTGGAATTGAATTGTAGTTGATAAAAATTATTTGTTTCTCGGGAGAGGGAAATAATACACGTAAGTATTCTTGGCTATTAATTGATTTAGATTCATGAAGATTAATTAATTAGGATTGACTGTTATTGAAACCAGGTGAAATCTAATCCTCTAGACCATTTTTCTCTGATTGATTATTCCTGAAGGTTGTGTGCGTGCTATCAAAATCATTCTGATTATTTTATTTTATTGCAAAATTCTCAAAGTTTGATTTTCAAGATAAAGTTTGGACTATTTTAATTACAAGCTCTAATATTTTCAATTTACTCCTTGTGGGATCGATATCTGATTTAATCACTATATTAAAACTTGACACTCGTACGCTTGCGAGAAATTTTCACAGACAATCCCTTCCTTAATGTTTCCATTAAGAAATGCAGTTTTCACATCCATTTGCCATATCTCATAGTCATGCCAAGCTGCTATGGCAATTAGTATTCTTATGGACTTGAACATTGCGACTGGTGAAAAGGTTTCATCATAGTCAACACCTTGTCTTTGAGTATAGCCTTTTGCCACCAATCGTGCCTTGTAGGTCAATACCTTACCATCAGGCCCAAGTTTTCTCTTGTAGATCCATTTACACCCTATTGGAACAATTCCATCGGGAGGACCTACTAAAGACCAAACTTTTTTGTATGCATCGAGTCTATTTCCGACTGCATAGTTTCAAGCCATAAATTCGAATCCGCATCAGAAATTGCTTCCTTGAAGTTTCTTGGATCACATCCAATGTCGGGTTCACTTTGATCCCCTTCAAGAAGAAGACCATATCGAATAGGAGGTCTAGAAGTCCTCTCGGATCTTATAGGAATAAGCGTGTCAATTAATGGTTCCTGAGGTGTAGGATCGTTATTTTGTATCTTGGGTTCTTCTCGAATTTCTTCTCGTTCCATCATCTTGCCTTTCTTATCAAGTAAGAACTCCTTCTCCATGAAGGTGGCATTCCTCAAAACAAAAACTTTTGTTTCAGTAGGATGATAGAAATAATATCCGATTGAATTCTTGGGATACCCTACAAAATAACATAAGGTGGATCGACTATCCAACTTATCTCCCACTGTCCGCTTCACGTAAGCAGGACATCCCCAAATCCTCAAGTACGAATACTTAGGAGCTTTGCCATTCCATAACTCGTATGGAGTTTTGTTCACTGCTTTAGTGTGGACATTGTTCAACAACAATACCGCCGTTTCCAGCGCATAGCCCCAAAACGAAGGTGGGAGCCCAGTGAAGCTCATCATAGATCGAACCATGTCCAACAAAGTTCGATTGCGACGCTCCAAAACACCATTAAGCTGAGGTGTCATAGGAGGAGTCCACCGTGAGAGAATCCCATTCTCTTTTAGATAGTCCAAAAACTCGGTACTTAAGTATTCTCCACCTCGATCCAATCGAAGTGCTTTAATACTCTTTCCTAGTTTGTTCTCTACTTCAGCCTTGAATTCTTTGAACTTTTCAAATGCTTCAGACTTATATTTCATTAAATATAAATACCCATACCTAGAATAATCATCAATAAAGGTAATGAAGTAGGTGTGACCAAATTTAGTACCAATACTAAATGGGCCGCAAAAATCTGTATGGATCAAATCCAACAGATTTTGACTACGCTCATGTTTTCCTTTGATAGGAGTTTTAGTCAATTTTCCTTTTAGCCAGGACTCACAAGTTGGTAGATAGTTAATATCAGACATATCAAACATGCCCTCTCCTACTAGCTTGTTCATCCTCCTTGATGAAATATGACCTAGCCTAGCATGCCAAAAGTTTGTCGGGTTTTGACTATCATTTTTCATTTTAATTGTTGTTTCTGGTTTATCAACATAATTAACTGGAACGTTTTTTAATTTTAAGTTATATAGAACATTTTCAAGTTGTCCATTTCCAATCAAACATTCATTCTTGTAAATATTGCAAATCCCATTCACAAAATTGCAAGAAAAACCGTCTCTATCAAGCGTAGAAACAGAAATAATGTTTTTAACCAAATCTGGCACAAATAAAAAATCTCTCAAAAGTAACTTAAAATTGTTCTGCAAAATTAAATAAACGTCTCCCACAGATTTGGCTTCAATTCTGGAACCGTTTCCGAGCCTTAGCTGGGTCTCAACTGAAAGAGTTGGTGCCCGGTGAGCCAACTTGTGGCTAAGGGCTTTGATGACTCTTTGTATAAACAATATTTTGTTTAATATATTTACACTTTTATTAATGGCAATGACTTTATCTTTCTTCATATTGTTATATTGTGATATACTATTGTTGTTTTGATAAAGACCTTGAATATACTATAGTGTATGTAAGATGTGGTAGAACATGGGGATGTCTATCATGAAACACATCTTATAGTCACTATATATTCTAAACTGTTCCTAGTCGATTGAGCCGTCCGATAATAAGGATAAGGATCGCTCGAGTTTGAGACTAGCATTTGCGATGCAGAGTACCACGTTTCATTGGTAAGGAACATAGAGATGTTCGAAGCATGCAAATGGATATTCATATGATGAATGATCGAACTACCCTATCCGGACTTTCCAAGTGGTTATCACTTATCGAGTGGATAAAGTCCGCGGTTTTGGTTGTACACCATTAGTCCTTACTACTTGAAACATCATTGAGACTCTATATGCTAGTACTGTGCTTTGACTCGTTTACCGACTCTATTGGGGTCATCAGGTGTCGGGATTGGGTACAGTTACAACACATATAGGAGTCGATGCTTTGTTGTCAAGGATTCATCACATACTTGCTAGTGTGGATATCCTATGCAATCTGAGGAGATATTAGTGTGACTAATCTCTGGCCAGAGTACATGATGTGATTTAAGAAATGGTTTCTTAGTAGCACATGCGATGTCACTAATTGATCTTCAAGATGTATTGCATAGTTATCGAATCTCGAACGACTCTCGATATACCAATGGTTGTTGATTCGATCGGGATATATGGATGAAGGGACCGTACTGTACGCTAACCAAAATCTATTGGTTCTTGTAGGCACTATCAGTGATACCTAGGGAATCATGGGGCGATGTTGGTAGGCGCTCATACCATGATTCGATGGGCAAGTCGGAAATTGTTGTTCCGAGTCACAAGGAGTTGTGAGCCCACGGCTAGCTGTATCCCTGAACCATTGAGGGTCACACAATGTAATGGATTTTTAATTCCCGTTGAGATAGTTAAATTTAAAGAGTTAAATTTAATGAACAAAGAAGTTGGACTTCTTAATTATGAGTAGAGGAGTAAGATTTCCTAAAATGACATAGGGATGGGCATTTTTGGAAATCACTGAATTCGAATTCAGAAAAATTTATCTTGACTTTAAAAGGTGCAGAAATGGTTTCTGTGCACATTGGTGAAATCGGTTTATCAATTGGAGTCACGATGAATTTTATATTAATTTCTGAACATGCGGGCTTTGCTTGTCGGGCTTGAACTTATGACTAATGAGTGTGGATATCCTATGCGATTTGAGGAGATATTAGTGTGACTAATCTCTGGCCAGAGTACATGATGTGATTTAAGAAATGGTTTCTTAGTAGCACATGCGATGTCACTAATTGATCTTCAAGATGTATTGCATAGTTATCGAATCTCGAACGACTCTCGATATACCAATGGTTGTTGATTCGATCGGGATATATGGATGAAGGGACCGTACTGTATGCTAACCAAAATCTATTGGTTCTTGTAGGCACTATCAGTGATACCTAGGGACTCATGGGGCGATGTTGGTAGGCGCTCATACCATGATTCGATGGGCAAGTCGGAAATTGTTGTTCCGAGTCACAAGGAGTTGTGAGCCCACGGCTAGCTGTATCCCTGAACCATTGAGGGTCACACAATGTAAGGGATTTTTAATTCCCGTTGAGATAGTTAAATTTAAAGAGTTAAATTTAATGAACAAAGAAGTTGGACTTCTTAATTATGAGTAGAGGAGTAAGATTTCCTAAAATGACATAGGGATGGGCATTTTTGGAAATCACTGAATTCGAATTCAGAAAAATTTATCTTGACTTTAAAAGGTGCAGAAATGGTTTCTGTGCACATTGGTGAAATCGGTTTATTAATCGGAGTCACGATGAATTTTATATTAATTTCTGAACATGCGGGCTTTGCTTGTCGGGCTTGAACTTATGACTAATGGGCCCTAAGCTGTTAGTGGCCTACATTATAAATAAGTTATTGCAGTACAGAAATTACACACAACAGGTCACAAAATTTTCGAAAAACCCTAGTTAATTTTCTAAAAAGTGGCCGCCCCCTCTCCCTCTGCTCGAGAAAAATCCAGCCTGTGATTTTGAATTACAGTCTGGTTTAATGGATCAAATTCGTTAATTCTCTTCGTAGAAACTTCTGATAGATTTTCTAGTGCAATCTATCAGAGGGATTAAATATCCGTTCGTGGACCTGATTGAAGAACAGTTCGTCCATCAGTTCCAGGGATATACAACAAGAGCAGAGAAATCTGTTGGTGTCCAAAATCTCGATTCGAGATTAAAGGTAAAAATTTTATAATCGTTATTTAATTTTTACACACACAATTTAATCGTAAAGCTTTGATACCCATTATGGAATCGTTCCATATAAAAATTTTAAACTTCCGCTGCACCGGGTATCAATCTTGATTGATCTGATCGCGTTCTCCAACAGTGGTATCAGAGCCAGGTTGCTCAGATCAAGCGATTAAATTAATCGATTGTACAAAAATTTTTTTGGCCTCGGTTTTTGAAACAAAATAACTATTTTAAAAATAAAAAATTTTTTTTTTCCGGGCAAAAACCCGGGCAGCGATTGGATCGCTGCCCGGGGGGCAGCGATGGTCGCTGCCCCGGGCAGCGATGTGATCGCTGCCCAGGGCGGCGCACGGCACTTCCCAGGGCAGCGATCGTCGCTGCCCTAGGGGCAGCCGGGCTGCCCGGCCCGACCCCATTAGGGCGCGGGCAGCCCGCGGGAAAAATTATTTTTTAATTTTTAAATTAAATTTTAATATGTTAAAATTCTATTTTTGGTCCGATCGAAAATTGTTTTGATTGGTCCATGAGGTGTCGGATCGAATTGTTCGAGTCCGAAAATTTTAAAATTGATTTTTGGATAAATTTGAATTTTTGGAAAATTTAAATATTTTATCCGTTAAATTGAATTTTGAAATTAATTATTTTTGGTACAATTGATAATAAGATATGATCTTATGGATATATTGAGTAAAATATGATTTTATGTATAAAATTGGATTTTATAGATAAAATATGATTTTATTTGATAAAAAGATAAAATATGATTTTGTATGTAAAATAAGATTTTATGTATGAAATATGATTTTATCCTTTTAAATTTAAATTGCCATTGCATGTTATCCAATAAATTAATTTTGAATTAAATGTTATTGGATAAGGATGATCGATTGCCATGACCAATTTTGTAGGTGTATGTTAGGAATTTACATTTGTTTTATTGTTGTTGGTTTTATTAATGGGCCTGGTTTATGGCCCAATATGAATGTCATATGTAATAAAAGTGGGCTTGGTTTATGGCCCGTTCCCACCCCTTAAAAATGTATCCCCTACTTGTCATTGTTATTTATTGTAAATACATTAGATTTAGTGGGAGATCAAGATTTGAAGATGGAGGTGGGCCCAGCAGACAATAAAAACAGAAGAAATGTAAATTGGAAGCAAATGTAATAGGATTGCATTGCATACTGCATATTACCTAGGATTGGACTAAGACTCGTGATTGGCAACCACGGGTCGATTAGAAATGGAATCGATCATCCTATATAATATGTGATATTATAGTTGTATGCATGTTTTAGACATAATTGTGTGAATCCGGCAAGCATACAAAAATTTTAAAAATGATGAGACAAATTTTTATAATTAAAAATCCCTCATTTTAAATATAATTTAAAATTGATATCAAGATAAATAAAGGAAATTTAAATTTGTTTAAATGTTCCTACCTTCCATCAACGATCAATGTATGAGATGCTACCCGCGGATACGGTCCGGCTCATATTATCGGGGGGGCCCGTTCGTCGGAAAGCTGTACCTTGGATCGACACATGTTGTAAGTTGGATGGAACTCCCATGTGATCGGCTCATATTATTGGGGGATCCACATGGCGACCGTCCATCACAACTTAATATTGATGGGTCATCTTGACATGTCACAATAATCGGCGTCATATTATTGGGCCCTTATTGGACATGAGGTAAAAACGTGGAGGTTTCTTTGGAAGCAATTGAGCTCTACCTTTTGAAAATTATGGTTGGCTGATATTATTCGGGACCATAAGTTTGTCAATTGGACTCCATGTTCTCACTAAGGAAAACAGTTTCTCGTTTTCACTAGAGGGTAGTGAAATCGTTAAAATAGTGGGAGTGAGATTCATAAAATAAATTTCGCCTATTTTATGTCTTAGTAAATTGCTTAAACAATCACTGATATTTGTCTGTTTCTTTTCAGTATTTTATAAGATGAATTCGCGTAATCCACTTTTCTCGATCCTCGAACAAAATAAGTTGACTGGCGCAAACTATACGGAATGGTTCCGTAAGTTGAAGATTGTCTTGACTTCGGAGAAGATGCTCTACGTTTTAGAAAAATCTCCTCCGAAGGAAGCACCAGCTGACGTAAGTCCGGAGGAGTTAGCCAAACTTGATACATGGTGGGACCATGATATCAAGACCAAATGCTATATGCAAGCCTCGATGTCTGATGAACTCCAGAGGCGATTTGAGGACACCGTGAATGCTGCTGACATTCACGTTCAACTCAAGGAACTTTTTGGGGCTCAATCGAGGGCTGAAAGGTTCGCTACTGTAAAGGAGCTAATGACGTGTCGCATGCGTGAAGGGACTTCGGTCCGTGATCATGGGGTACGAGTGATTTGGCTCATACAGAAGTTGGTAACCCTTGATTTGGTGTTGGAGCATGAACTCAACGTGGACTTACTACTTCTGTCTCTTCCTTCTTCGTTTGACGGATTTGTGGTGAATTTCAATATGAACAAGATAGAGGCCTCCCTTGAAGAGATGGTCAATATGCTTGTGACATATGAATCCACATTAAAGAAGGATAAACCGGCTTTCTTGGTGGGCTCCTCTTCTTCTGCTAAGAAGGGGCCAAGTACAAAGGGTAAGAAACGTTCTGCCCCACCCAAGAAAATCGAACCCGAGAAGAAGTACAAGACAAAGGTTTCAAACATGGAAAAATCCAAGGATGTTTGCCATTACTGCAAGAAGCCCGGTCATTGGAAGCGTAACTGCAAGGAATATCTAGAGCAGTTGCGAACTGCGAAGGGTATGTTCTATATTGAAATAAATGTTTCACTTAATACTACTTCTTGGGTATTGGATACCGGATGTGGATCTCACATTTGCAATGATTTGCAGGTGATGACAAGAAGTCGCAGGCTTAGAATGGGTGAGACCCAGCTGAGGCTCGAAAATGGTTCCAGAGTTGAAGCTAAAGCCGTGGGAGATGCTTATTTAATTTTGCAGAACGGTTTTAAGTTACTTTTAAGAGATGTTTTATTTGTTCCGGATTTGATTAAAAACATTATTTCTGTTTCTATGCTTGATAGAGATGGTTATTCTTGCAATTTTGTGAATGAGATTTGCAATATTTACAAGAATGAATGTTTAATTGGAAATGGACAACTTGAAAACGATCTATACAACTTAAAACTAAAAGACGTTCCAATAAATTATGTTGATAAACCGGCAACAACAAACAAAAGGAAAATCGATAGCCAAAACCCGGCAAACCTTTGGCACGCTAGGCTAGGTCATATTTCCTCAAGGAGGATGAACAAGCTAGTGGGAGAGGGCATGTTTGATATGTATGATATTAACTCTCTACCTACTTGTGAATCCTGCCTAAAAGGAAAAATGACTAAATCTCCTTTTAAGGGGAAACCTGAGCGTAGTCAAAATCTGTTGGATTTGATCCATACAGATATTTGTGGTCCATTTAGAGTTGGGACTCAATATGGCCACACCTAATTCATTACCTTTACTGATGATTATTCAAGGTATGGGTATTTATATTTAATGAAATATAAGTCTGAAGCATTTGAAAAGTTCAAAGAATTCAAGGCTGAAGTAGAAAACAAGCTAGGTAAAAGTATTAAAGCACTTCGATCGGATCGAGGTGGAGAATACTTGAGTACCGAGTTTTTGGACTATCTAAAAGAGAATGGGATTCTCTCTCAGTGGACTCCTCCTATGACACCACAGCTTAATGGTGTATTGGAGCGTCGTAATCGAACTTTGTTGGACATGGTTCGGTCCATGATGAGCTTCACTGAGCTTCCACCTTCGTTTTGGGGCTATGCGCTTGAAACGGCGGTATTGTTGTTGAACAACGTCCACACTAAAGCAGTGGACAAAACACCATACGAGTTATGGAATGGCAAAGCTCCTAAGTATTCGTACTTGAGGATTTGGGGATGTCCTGCTTACGTGAAGCGGACAGTGGGAGATAAGTTGGATAGTCAATCCAGCTTATGTTATTTTGTAGGGTATCCGAAGAATTCAATCGGATATTATTTCTATTATCCTGCTGAAACAAAGGTGTTTGTTTCAAGGACCTTCTTGGAGAAGGAGTTCTTATTGGATAAGAAAGGCGAGATGATGGAACTCGAAGAAATTCGAGAAGAACCCGAAATACAAAATAACAATCCTACACCTCAGGAACCATTGCTGGACACGCCTATACCTAGAAGATCCGAGAGGACTTCTAGACCTCCTATTCGATATGGTCTTCTTCTTGAAGGGGATCAAGATGAACCCGATGTTGGATGTGATCCAAGAAACTTCAAGGAAGCAATTTCTGATGCGGATTCAAATTTATGGCTTGAAGCTATGCAGTCGGAAATAGATTCGATGCATACAAACCAAGTTTGGTCTTTTGTAGATCCTCCCGATGGAATTGTTCCAATAGGGTGTAAATGGATCTACAAAAGAAAGCTTGGGCCTGATGGTAAGGTATTGACCTACAAGGCGCGATTGGTGGCAAAAGGTTATACTCAAAGACAAGGAGTTGACTATGATGAAACCTTTTCACCAGTTGCAATGTTCAAGTCCATAAGAATCCTTATTGCCATAGCTGCATGGTATGACTATGAGATATGGCAAATGGATGTGAAGACTGCGTTTCTTAATGGAGACATTAAGGAAGAAATCTATATGAAGCAGCCTGAGGGGTACACATCCATGGGAAGCGAGCATAAGGTATGCAAGCTTCAGAGAACAATTTATGGTCTAAAATAAGCATCAAGAAGTTGGAACCAGAAATTTGATGAAACAATAAAAGATTTTGGTTTCATCAAGAATCCGAAGGAACCATGCGTGTACAAGAAAGTAGTTAAGGATGCTGTGACATTCTTAGTACTTTATGTTGATGACATCCTACTCATTGGGAATGACGTAGGGATGTTGCAGTCAACAAAGATATGGTTATCAGGTAGATTCTCGATGAAGGATTTGGGTGAGGCATCCTATATTCTAGGGATACAGATCTATAGAGATAGATCTAAGAAAATGATAGGACTCACTCAATCAACCTACATCGACACCATATTGAAACGGTTTTCAATGGATGGGTCCAAAGAGGATATCTACCCATGTGTCATGGAGTTTCTCTATCCAAGTCAATGTGTCCCAAGACGGATGAAGAGATAGAGAAAATGACACATGTACCATATGCGTCAGCCATAGGTAGTATCATGTATGGGATGATATCTACCAGACCGGATGTAGCATTTGCTCTGAGTGTCACGAGCAGATATCAAGCTAATCCCGGTCAAATGCATTGGAAAGCCGTGAAGGACATTCTTAAGTACTTACGAAGGACTAAGAATATGTTCATGGTATATGGAGGAAGAGAACTAAAATTGGAAGGCTATACCGACTCTAGCTTCCAAAGTGACGTGGATGACTCGAAGTCAACCTCTGGATTTGTGTTCATGCTCAATGGCAGTGCTGTCTCTTGGAAGAGTTCCAAGCAGGACACCACAGCGGATTCCACCACTGAGGCAGAATACATTGCAGCATCAGCTGCTGCTAAAGAGGCCGTTTGGATGAGGAATTTCATCCAAGAGTTGGGCGTCATTCCTGAAGTTGTTGGTCCAGTCCCGGTGCACTGCGACAACACGGGTGCCGTTGCTCAGGCAAAGGAACCAAGGTCTCATCAAAGATCCAAACACGTACTAAGGAAATACCACATCATCCGGGAGATTGTGGAAAGAGGAGACATCACTGTCAAAAGAGTGGCCTCTGCAGACAATATCGCTGATCCACTTACTAAGCCCTTGCCAGGACCATTATTTGACAAACATCGCGAAGCAATGGGTCTACGTAGTATGACTAGTTGACTATAGGGCAAGTGGAAGATTGAAAGAGTGGGTGCCCGGTGAGCCAACTTGTGGCTAAGGGCTTTGATGACTCTTTGTATAAACAATCTTTTGTTTAATATATTTACACTTTTATTAATGGCAATGACTTTATCTTTCTTCATATTGTTATATTGTGATATACTATTGTTGTTTTGATAAAGACCTTGAATATACTATAGTGTATGTAAGATGTGGTAGAACATGGGGATGTCTATCATGAAACACATCTTATAGTCACTGTATATTCTAAACTGTTCCTAGTCGATTGAGCCGTCCGATAATAAGGATAAGGATCGCTCGAGTTTGAGACTAGCATTTGCGATGCAGAGTACCACGTTTCATTGGTAAGGAACATAGAGATGTTCGAAGCATGCAAATGGATATTCATATGATGAATGATCGAACTACCCTATCCAGACTTTCCAAGTGGTTATCACTTATCGAGTGGATAAAGTCCGCGGTTTTGGTTGTACACCATTAGTCCTTACTACTTGAAACATCATTGAGACTCTATATGCTAGTACTGTGCTTTGACTCGTTTACCGACTCTATTGGGGTCATCAGGTGTCGGGATTGGGTACAGTTACAACATATATAGGAGTCGATGCTTTGTTGTCAAGGATTCACCATATACTTGCGAGTGTGGATATCCTATGCGATCTGAGGAGATATTAGTGTGACGAATTTCTGGTCAGAGTACATGATGTGATTTAAGAAATGGTTTCTTAGTAGCACATGCGATGTCACTAATTGATCTTCAAGATGTATTGCATAGTTATCGAATCTCGAACGACTCTCGATATACCAATGGTTGTTGATTCGATCGGGATATATGGATGAAGGGACCGTACTGTATGCTAACCAAAATCTATTGGTTCTTGTAGGCACTATCAGTGATACCTAGGGAATCATGGGGCGATGTTGCTAGGCGCTCATACCAAGATTCGATGGGCAAGTCGGAAATTGTTGTTCCGAGTCACAAGGAGTTGTGAGCCCACGGCTAGCTGTATCCCTGAACCATTGAGGGTCACACAGTGTAATGGATTTTTAATCCCCGTTGAGATAGTTAAATTTAAAGAGTTAAATTTAATGAACAAAGAAGTTGGACTTCTTAATTATGAGTAGAGGAGTAAGATTTCCTAAAATGACATAGGGATGGGCATTTTTGGAAATCACTGAATTCGAATTCAGAAAAATTTATCTTGACTTTAAAAGGTGCAGAAATGGTTTCTGTGCACATTGGTGAAATCGGTTTATCAATCGGAGTCACGATGAATTTTATATTAATTTCTGAACATGCGGGCTTTGCTTGTCGGGTTTGAACTTATGACTAATGGGCCCTAAGCTGTTAGTGGCCTACATTATAAATAAGTTATTGCAGTACAGAAATTACACACAACAGGTCACAAAATTTTCGAAAAACCCTAGTTAATTTTCTAAAAAGTGGCCGCCCCCTCTCCCTCTGCTCGAGAAAAATCCAGCCTGTGATTTTGAATTACAGTCTGGTTTAACGGATCAAATTCGTTAATTCTCTTCGTAGAAACTTTTGATAGATTTTCTAGTGCAATCTATCAGAGGGATTAAATATCCGTTCGTGGACCTGATTGAAGAACAGTTCGTCCATCAGTTCCAGGGATATACAACAAGAGCAGAGAAATCTGTTGGTGTCCAAAATCTCGATTCGAGATTAAAGGTAAAAATTTTATAATCGTTATTTAATTTTTACACACACAATTTAATCGTAAAGCTTTGATACCCATTATGGAATCGTTCCATATAAAAATTTTAAACTTCCGCTGCACTGAGTATCAATCTTGATTGATCTGATCGCCGTTCTACAACATCACCCATCCTAAGCTTACGACTTCTTGTCATCACCTGCAAATCATTGCAAATGTGAGATCCACATCTGGTATCCAATACCCAAGAAGTAGTATTAAGTGAAACATTTATTTCAATGTAAAACATACCCTTTGCAGTTCGCAACTACTCGAGATATTCTTTGCAGTTACTTTTCCAATGATCGGGTTTCTTGCAGTGATGGCAAACATCTTCAGATCTGTTCACGTTTGAAGCCTTTATCTTGCTCTTCTTCTTTGGTGGAGTTTTCTTGGGTTGGGCAGAACGTTTCTTACCCTTTCCACTTGGCCCTTTCTTAGAATTAGAAGAGGATCCAACCAAGAATACTGCTTTATCCTTCTTTAGTGTGGCCTCATAAGTCACAAGCATATTGATCATCTCTTCAAGGGTGGCCTCTATCTTGTTCATATTGAAGTTCATCACAAAGCCGTCAAACGACGAAGGAAGAGAATGAAGTAACAAATCCGCATTCAGTTCATGCTCCAATGTCAAATCGAGAGTTACCAAATTTTCAATGAGCCCAATCATGTGTACCCCATGCTCACGGACCTAAGTCCCATCTCGCATACGGCATGTCATGAGCTCTTTGACAGTGGCATACCTCTCCGATCTTGACTGAGCTCCAAAAAGTTCCTTGAGAGTATCGTGAATGTCAGCAGCATTCACTGCATTCTCAAATCGCCTCTGAAGTTCATCAGGCATCGAAGCCTGCATGTAACATTTGGCCTTGACATCATGGTCCCACCATTTGTCAAGTTTGTCCAATTCTTCCGGACTCACATCAGCCGAGGCTTCTTTCGGAGGAGGCTTTTCTAACACGTAGAAAACTTTTTCCGAACTAAGAACAATCTTTAACTTACGGAACCATTCCGTATAATTTGCGCCAGTCAGTTTGTTTTGTTCGAGAATCGAGAATAGTGGATTGCGCGAATTCATTGTAATGAAATACTGAAAAGAAACAGACAATAATCAGTGATTGCTTAATTAATTTACTAAGACATAAAATATGGCGAGATTTATTTTATGAATTACACTCCCACTATTTTAACGATTTCACTACCCTCTAGTGAAAACGAGAAAACTATTTTCTTTAGTGGGAACATGGAGTCCAATTGACAAATCATAGTCCCGAATAATATCAGCCAACCATAATTTTCAAAAGTTAGAGCCCAATTGCTTCCAAAGCAATCCCCATGTTTTTACCTCATGTCCAATAAGGGCCCAATAATATGACGCCGTTTATTTTGACATGTCACGATGACCCATCAATATTAAGTTGTGATGGACGGTTGCCATGTGGATCCCCAATAATATCAGCCAATCATATGGGAGTTCCACCCAACTTACAACTTGTGTCGATCCAATGTACAACTTTCCGACAAACGGCCCCCTCCAATAATATGAGCCGGACCGTGCCTGCGGGTAGCATCTCATACATTGATCGTTGATGGAAGGTAGGAACATTTAAACAATATTTAAATTCCCTTTATTTATCTTGATATCAATTTTAAATCATATTTAAAATGAGTTCATGCAATTTTGTCTAAACATGCATACAATAATAATATCATATATTATATAAAGGATGATCGATCCCAATAACTAATTGACCCGTGGTTGCTAATCACGAGTCTAAGTCCAATCCTAGGTGATATACAATTATGCAATGCAATCCTATTACATTGAGCTTCCAATTTACATTTCTTCGGTCTTTATTGTCTGCTGGGCCACCATTTTCTTCAAATCTTTATCTCCCACTAAGTCTAATAAATTTACAATAAATTTCTATGATAAGTAGGTGATACATATTTAAGGGTGGGAACGGGCCATAAACCAGGCCTACTTTTAATTACAAATGATAAAATCATATTGGGCCATAAACCAGGCCCATTAATAAAACCCACCAACAATAATAAAACCAAATTTAGACAACCTAACATACAACTACAATATTGGTCATGGCAATCGATCATCCTCTTATCCAATAATTAATTCAATAATTAAATCATTGGATAACATGCAATGACATCATAATTAAAAAGATAAAATCAAATTTTATCTAATATACTCATAAGATCATATCTTATCATCAATTGTACCAAAATAATCAATTATATAAAATCTAATTTAAGGGATAATATTTATAAATTTTCCAAAAATTCAAATTTTATCTAAAAATCAATTTTAAAAATTTCAGACTCAAACAATTTGACCCGATTCCTCGCGGACCAATCAAAAACAATTTTCGATCGGACCAAAAACTAAAATTTCAAAAATTTAAAATTCTTAAAAAAAATCAAATTTTAATTTTCACGAGCTGCCCGGGACTTTCCCGGGCAGCCCCACCTACACGTGGGACAGGGCTGCCCACGTGGAGTTGGGCAGTGATGATTGCTGCCCCGGGCAGCGACGATCGCTGCCCGTGTTGCCCTTGTTTCCCTTCAAACTTTAATTTTTAAAATTTTTGTTTTGTTTCAAAAACCCGAGGCTAAAAATTTTGTACAATCGATTAATTTTAATCGTTTGATCTTGAGAAACAACCTGGCTCTGATACCATTGTTGGAACACGGTCGTTCTCATGGTCAAATTAGAAGTGATACCCGGTGCAGCGAAAGTTAAAATTTTATATGGAACGATTCCATATCATGGGTATCAAATCCTTACGATTAAAATCATCCAAGTAAAACAATAATAACGATTAATGATATTTTACCTCTTCAAGCTATGGCTTGATTTGTGGACTCCAACAGATTTAATCTGCTCTTGTTGTAAATCCCAGGATCCTATGACTCGCTCGATCAATCTCCGGAATTAGGTCCACGAACAGAAAACTAAAACCCTCTGATTGATTGCATTAGAAATCAATCAGATATTTATCGATGAGATTAAATATATTTGATCTGTCAATTCAGAATATAAATTTTCAAAAAAATCACAGACTGAATTCTCTCAAAAAGGAGTAGAGGAATTCGAAAATTCCCCTTGAAATAATAAGTGTGATTTTCGAAAAATCCAAGTTAGAATGAATAATGATTTTTCGAAATTCACATATATATATTTATATAATTTCTAGACTGCATTAAGTTATATGTCTATTAGGACACTAACTCCTTAGAGCCCATAATCCATAACTTAAGCCCAACAAGCCAAGCCTGTTATTATAGAAATTAATATAAAATTCATCATGACTCCAATTGATAAACTGATTTCATCAATGTGCAAAGAAACCATTTCTGCAACTTTTAAAGTCAAGATAATTTTTCTGAATCCCAATTCAGTGATTTCCAAAAATGCCCATCCTTATGTCATTTTAGGAAATTCCACTCCCTTTAGTTAAGAAGTCCAACTTCTGTTTCGCTAAATTTAACTATTTAAATTTAAATATCTCAACGGAGTTTAGTAATCCATTACTTGTGTGACCCTCAATGGTTCAGGGATACAACTAGCCGTGGGATCACAACTCCTTGTGACTCGGAACAACGATTTCCAACTTACCCATCGAATCATGGTAAAAAAGTCTAGCAACATTGCCCCATGATTCCCTAGGTATCACTGATAGTGCCCGCAAGAACCAATAAGTTATGGTTAGCGTACAGTACGATCCCTTCATCCATATATCCCAATCGAATCAACAACCATTGGTACATCGAGAGTCGTTCGAGATTCGATAACTATGCAATGCATCTTGAAGATCAAATAGTGACATCGCATGTGCTACTAGGAAACCAAGTAACCTAAATCACATCGAGTACTCTGGCCAGAGATTTGTCACACTAATATCTCCTCACATCGCATAGGATATCCACACTCGCAAGCGTGTGGTGAATCCTTGACAACAAAGCATCGACTCCTATATGTGTCGTAACTGTACCCAATCCCGACACCTGATGACCCCCATAGATTCGGTAAACGAGTCAAAGTAAAGTACTAGCATATAGAGTCTCAATGATGTTTCAAGTAGTAAGGACTAATGGTGTACAACCAAAACCGCGGACTTATCCACTAAAATAATAATAACCACTTGGAAAGTCCGAATAGGGTAGTTCGATCAGCCATCATATGAATATCCATTTGCATGCTTTGAACATCTACATGTTCTATACCAATGAAACGTGGTACTTGGCATCGCAAATGCTAGTCTCAATCTCGAGCGATCCTTATCCTTATTTCCGGACGGCTCAATTGACTAGGAACTGTTTAAAATATACAGTGACTATAAGATGTGTTTCATGATAGTGATCTCTCTTTATTCACTATCTCATCTTACTTACACTATAGTATATTCAAGGTCTTTATCAAAACAACAATAGTATAACACAATATAACAATATGAAGAAAGATAAAGAAAATTCAATTAATGAATGTAAATTATATTAAACAAAGATTATTTATACATAGAGTCATAAAAGCCCTTAGCCACAAGTTGGCTAACCGGGCACCTACTCTTTCATATGCAACTTTAAAAGACAAAGATTCAAGACTGTTCGCCTAACTAAGACAATTCAGTGCAAGTCTCACAATAAAGAACCCTCCCCTCAACAATCCTCCAACACAACACAACTCCCTTGAGAAATAATTTTGCACCGTCGGATTTTGCACCCGACATTTTAAAAGTCCCAATAATTACCCGCAGACTTAGCTATAACTAAATAGGATTCAAATTTCAATCCCTCGTCTATAGCCTGGATGGAACTACAATTCCATGGAAACCGCAAACTTAGCTAGGAAATAGTGAATAGAATTTCATTCACATTCCAAGCCTGGTTGTAATTGTTATTTCAAAAAATTTTCAAAAGTTTAACCCCATTTTATCCGATACTTAGCCACAAATAAGACGAATCGAATTTCAAACATCTCGATCTCAACTCGGATGGAGTCAATAGCATTTTTATAAACATAACATAAAAATTGTTTAAAAGGTGCGCCTAAGAGTGTATATGCCATATCAAATAGATCATCAAGATTCAAGCACTATCAAGTTCCCCAAAAATCTATTGCCATGCAATGGTCCAACATACATCCATAGTATCAAATACATCGCTACAATTCACTGGTTAAACATGCGTGCTTAAGAATATTCAACAATCAACTGACGGTTTCTCAAATCTAACCAAGAGTAAATTTTTTTCAAAAATTCATTAATTTTCAACTACCTCATCATAGGCTAAAATCTCATCCCCAACTCATGCATTCGAACAACACAAATAACGACACAACAAATCACAAACTAAATGTAATAACACAACAAAACAAATGCAACAATATGAATACACCCCCCACACTTAAATGAAGAATTGCTCTCAATAAATCAAAACACAAAACACAAACAAACAACTAAACACAATGCAATGCAAAAATGTTAAACGAAACTCCCCTGGTTTAAGTGTTGGCACTGTCCTTTTCAACGTCTGATAGCATCACGGAAGAATCATATTGAAACTTTGACTGCGGAGGTGGCGACATTCAGTTTCTGAAAACAAAAAAAAAATAAACACAAAAACAAATGAAAGATAAAAACTAAAGAAAATAAAAAAAAAACACTGCGTTGCCTCCAAGTCAGCACCTCTTTTTACAATCATCGGCCCGACCCTTAGAAGCACTCCTCAAAGAGCGGCTGGCGCCCAAAGTAAGTGTCATATGACATCACAAATGGGCCTTTGTTCCATGTGCCCTAAAGCTTGGCTAGATGTAAACAGTTAAAGCTTGTCACCTCAGCAACACTCCATAGCGGCTGGTAAACATGGGAAGAGAACGTCTCGGTGGGCACTTGGAAGCCAACATCTTTTGAAACTGGGACTGATGGATAGGAATGATTTTGGGGATGTGTGTATGAGAATACTATCAATGAGCTCAAATCGATAGAATCTTGAATTTTGTCATCCTCAAAATCGAGTGGAAAAATATTTCCATCATACCCTATTTCTTCCATAACATGATCTTCCGACTGCGGTTCAATAAGAAAAGAAGACTCAAACGCCTCTAAATCTTCAGCATGATTTGATTCGCACTCCCAATATTAGTTCTCTTAGTCATCATCACTAAACCAAATTGGGCTGGTCACTGCTTGAGTATCTTGCTCCACTTCCTGTTCTCGGTGTTCATGAATGATTGATCTTTTGATATTCTCTATGTGCTCCACAAGGTGACATCTAGAATTTTTTAGATCTTCTATATCTTCCTCAGTTGATGTCACAAGCTTGCTCATAATATCCTCTAGCGAATGTAAGACCAATTTAGAACAACTTCCCTCCTCCTTTTGAAGCTCGAATGGTTGGTCTGTAAAATCCGGGTGTGTACGATCCCAATACCGGTAATAGTCAAATTCTGCCATATCATCCAACAGATGCATCAAACTATCGTCATCTCGGCAAAATAATGAACTACCAGCTTCGAAAGCTCCTTCAATTACACATCTTCTTGTCACTGCATCCAAACCATCAAGAAAAAATGTAAGGGGAGAACAGTTAGAAAAATAATGAAACCGGAAAATGGTCGCTAAATTGTTGTGAAAAATACTCGCAAGCGTACGAGTGTCAAGTTTTAATATAGTGATAAAATCAGATATCGATCCCACAGGGAGTAAAATGAAAATATTCAGTGCTTGTAATTAAAATAGTCCAAACTTTATCTAGAAAATCAAACTTTCAGAATTTTGAAGAAAAATAAAATAGCAATGAAGTTTTGATAAGCATGCACACAACATTCAGATAAAAATCAATCAGAGAATAATGGTTTAGAAGTTTAGATTTCACCTGGTTTCAACAACAATCAAATTAATTAATCTTCATGAATTTCAATCAATTAATAGCCAAGAAAACTTAAGTGTATTATTCCCTCTCCCGAGTGCCGAATAAAATATATCAACTACAATTCAATTCCAATATGCCTATTAAGAATCTACTTGCAGTGATCAATTCAAAACAATGTTCTTTTTAAAAGCTCTGTTAAAATTATACACTCTTTCGAGCGATATAAATAAATAACAGTGTATTTTCTAATTATCCTATTCAAAATCTCCTCTCCCGAGTGCCAGATTTCAAATAAATATTACAAATCAATTATTGATCAGATAATTGAAAAGACAATCAATTCTAGAAAAAACAATTAATCTAGAAGAAACTCAATTCAATAAAATCAAAAATCATGAAAGCGTCTACACTAGGTTCCATCCGACCTCTAGACTCTAAAAATTTAGTTCATATTAAAATTCTGAATAAAACAATAATTCATAAATCCAAACATATTTAGAATTAAATAAAAGTAAGAAATCAAATCCGTCGTCGACGTCGTGTCCGGTCAATCGATCTCAGTCTTCGTTCTTCAGTTAATGATAAGTGCACTTTGTGGGCATTATTTTATAATAGGTTTATGTCTATTTTGTGTGCATTCATATTGTTTTTATGTGTTTTTATTTGTTTTAGTGCATGCTTGTGTATTTCACTCCTCGGGTTAATTTTGTAGGAAAATGAATTTTTGAAGAATGAATTACGGAGCAGCCTTGGCCAAAAATTCAAATTTAATTTTAGAAAGCTCGAAATCAAATCTCCACCGTCCAAATTCAATTAAAACATGTTTTGAAGATGCTGTCAAAATTTCAGCTCAATCCAACGGTTAGAACATAAGTTATTAATTTTTCAAAAATGTCGCGCGCTGGGAAAAAAAAGAGGCGCTCGGTCCGCTCTTTTTGGCAGACCGAGCGCCCGCTGGAAAAAATGGGCAGTGAGTGAAGAAATTGTGGGAGCTCGGTCCGCTCTTTTTGACAGACCGAGCGCCCGCACGTAAAGTTGGAAATATTGTATTTCGGGTGTTTTACATGGAAAGAACTCTTGGGCACTATAAATAGGAAATATTCTGACGTTTTAAGGGTTCCAAACACATCAGAAACGTAGAGTAGGCGGCCATCAAGAGGGTGAAGAACTCAAGGAAGAACAACAACCGAAGAGAAGCGATTTCCTTCTTTTCTTCTTAGATTACTTTCTATTTGTTGAGATTTAGGGGATCCTACCCCCAAAACTATGTTTTGATTTATTCTTGAAGATTGAATTTGGTTTTTAAGCGTTCTTGATTATATTATTGTGTTTATTGCAATTTTGGAGTTTGATCAACTTCTTATTGATTTTATGTGTTATAATTGATACCGAGAGGAGATTTTATGACATGAAAGGGTAATATAATCCATGGATCTACAACTTGCATAGAGATATGAGGTTGGATACATGTTGATAGTCATAGTCCACCAGGTCGAAAGCTAGAGGATTCCATAAATCGTTAATACAATTGCAATTGTTAAATAACGCAAGGAGACTTGGTTATTACAATTTGTTAATTAGATTAATAAAGCTCGAGAGAGTATATTGATAGATTAGGGAATTTCGTAAAAATCATGACTTGAGAATTGAAATTCAATCATTAGAGAAGAAATGGGTAGGTGAACCGAGATCCTAACAATCGTTTATTTATTTTTTTGAGCTTAATTTATTGTTTTGCTTTTAATTATTATTTTTATTTTAGTTTATTAATTTATTCTCCATCTATCGTTTTAATTAATTAAAGAATCATACTTGAGGTAATTTTGTCAAACATCAATCTTTGTGGGACGATACTCGTACTCATGTACACTATATTATTACTTGACTCGTGTACTTGCGATTTATTCGAGCTTAATTGATAGACATATTTGAGTTGATTTTGTGTGGTAGTATTTGCTCGATCAAGTTTTTGGCGCCGTTTCTGGGGATTGAATAGACAATTTTTATTTCTTATTATCTTTAGTTAATTTTTTTTCTTTGTTCTATTTTATTCCTGCGTGATCTACCATTTTTTATTTTATTTTTGCCTGAATTCTTCTGGTGTAATACTTTGAGATGTTCCATCGACAAGTATTCGCGAGTTTTACCCAGCAACATGGAGAGCCATTCTACGCAGCATGGGAGAGATACAATAATTTGGCGAGCACATTCCGGTATCATGATTTCTCCAATTATTCTCTTCTTAAATTTTTTCTTAATGGTTTGGATGCAGTGACAAGGAGATGGGTGATTAATGGATCATTGAAAACTCGTTGTCCACTATTTTGTCGAGATGATGACAGTGCGATATACATACTAGAGGATATGGCAGAATTTGACTACCACAGGTATTGTGATCTTACACCACATATTTGGAACCACCAAGACCCACAAGATGCTCATTACCCAGAATTTTCAGACCAACCATTCGAGCTTCAAGAAGAGGAGGTAAGTTATTTTCAATTGATGTTCCATTCACTGGATGATATGGCGGACAAGTATGTGGCCATGAACGAGCGAGCTACAAAAGATCTAATCAATTCTAGATGCCACCTTGAGGAGACGATAGAGAATCTCAAAATATCAATTCTCCATGAACACCAAGAACATGAAGTGAAGAAATATACTCAAACAATGATCCCCCAAATTTGGTTCGATGATGATGACTCAGAGAACCATGACTGGGAGTACGAAACAATTCATGCTGAAGATCTTGAGGTGTTTGTGTCTTCTCTCCCCATTGAACCTCAACTGGAAGGATTTCTGAAGGAGAAAAAATATGCAGATACACTGCCAACACCGGTTTCACAAGAATTTGTTCTCCGAGAGCCCAAAGAGATGTTCTCTTCCCATGTTTATCAGCTGTTATGGAGTGTTGTTGAGGTGATGAGCTTAAACTGCATACATCTGGCCAAGCTTGAGGGCACATGGAACAAAGACCCATTGGTGGTGTCATATGACACTTACTTTGGGCATCAACCGCTCTTTGATGAGTGCTTCTGAGGGTCGAGCAGAAGACTGAAAATCAAGCGCTACTTGGGAGGCAACCCAATATTTTTACTTCATTTTTTTAGTATTAGTTTTTATCTATTTTTGCTTTATATTGAGTTGATCATGTTTAATCCCTCAAAATTTTTGATTTGCAAGGTGAATATATGGGAATATTGATGGCCTAATAAATGTGGTGCAGCAGCGGCAGATGGATATACACCCTGATGATTGACCAGAGGAGTGTTATTTTGTTTTCATTGTGTTTATTTTTGTTTTGCATTTGTTCGTTTCTCATTCTGTTCATTGTTCTGAAGCATTGAGGGCAATGCTTTGGATAAGTATGGTGGGGTAGACTAGTTTATTGCATTGTTTGTTATGTTTGTGTTGCATCTGTGATGTTTTGTGTTTGTTTGCATCTAGTTTGTTTTTGTTATTGTTTGTTTTGTCTTGCATGAGTAGGATGAGTCATAATAGCCAATGATGATAAGTTTATTTGAAAAAATTGATTTTTGAATTTTTTTTTTCTCTTGACTTGACATGAGACACTGTAGGTTGAACCGTGAATATTAATAAGCACTTTTGTTAGACCAGTGGATTGTAACGAAAGATTTGATGAAGTTTCTGTTTGTTTGACCAATGCACGACAATAGGTGGTTTGTGGATCTTAATTGTGTTCTATGAATTTTGATGAGGCTCTAGTATGAAACTTATGATCTTGGGCGCACCTAGAAAAAAAATTTTACAACTCCATCCGGGCCTTGAAAGGATTTAAATCCTAAAAGAGCAAATTTAAGGCTAAGTATGCGGATTAAATGGGGTTGATGCTCCATCCGGGCTATAGACGAGGGGATTAGAAAAAAATATAAATATTTTTCGTATCCTAGCCAGTTATAGCTAAGTCAGCGGGTAATATTGGAGATAAAGCAATACCGGGTGAAAAATCTGGAGGTGTGTAATTCATTATCTCAAGGGAGGTGGGTGTCTAGAGGTCGTTGGAAGGAATGTGCACTTGAAGATTGAAACTTGCACTGATATGTCATAGGTCGCTAAGCAGTTTTGAGATGAATTCTGTCTAAGTTGTATGAAACTGGAATGACAATTCACACACACACGTTCACGTTAAACCGAAGGTGTATTATGAAAAGTTGAGAGCATGTGTAATTTTATTTTGTGATTGAACTTATCGGAGGCTGTGCACATTCATGATTCTTCCTTGCTTATGTTTGTGTTTGCATATTGTTTTTGCATGTCTTGCTCGAGGGCGAGCAAGAGTTAAGTATGGGGGTGTTGATAAGTGCATTTTGTGGGCATTATTTTATAATAGATTTATGTCTATTTTGTGTGCATTCATATTGTTTTTATGTGTTTTTATTTGTTTTAGTGCATGCTTGTGTATTTCACTCCTCGGGTTAATTTTGTAGGAAAATGAATTTTTGAAGAATGAATTACGGAGCAGCCTTGGCCAAAAATTCAAATTTAATTTTAGAAAGCTCCAAATCAAATCTCCACCGTCCAAATTCAATTTAAAGATGTTTTGAAGATGCTGTCAAAATTTTAGCTCAATCCGATGGTTAGAACATAAGTTATGAATTTTTCAAAAATGTCGCGCGCTGGGAAGAAAAAGAGGCGCTCGGTCCGCTCTTTTTGGCAGACCGAGCGCCCGCTGGAAAAAATGGGCAGTGAGTGAAGAAATTGTGGGCGCTCGGTCCGCTCTTTTTGATAGACCGAGCGCCCGCGCGTAAAGTTGGAAATATTGTATTTTGGGTGTTTTACATGGAAAGAACTCTTGGACACTATAAATAGGAAATTTTCTGACGTTTTAAGGGTTCCAAACACATCAGAAACGTAGAGTAGGCGGCCATCAAGAGGGTGAAGAACTCAAGGAAGAACAACAACCGAGAAGCGATTTCCTTCTTTTCTTCTTAGATTACTTTCTATTTGTTGGGATTTAGGGGATCCTACCCCCAAAACTATGTTTTGATTTATTCTTGAAGATTGAATTTAGTTTTTAAGCTTTCTTGATTATATTATTGTGTTTATTGCAATTTTGGAGTTTGATCAACTTCTTATTGATTTTATGTGTTATAATTGATACCGAGAGGAGATTTTATGACATGAAAGGGTAATATAATCCATGGATCTACAACTTGCATAGAGATATGAGGTTGGATACATGTTGATAGTCATAGTCCACCAGGTCGAAAGCTAGAGGATTCCATAAATCGTTAATGCAATTGCAATTGTTAAATAACGCAAGGAGACTTGGTTATTACAATTTGTTAATTAGATTAATAAAGCTCGAGAGAGTATATTGATATATTAGGGAATTCCGTAAAAAACATGACTTGAGAATTGAAATTCAATCATTAGAGAAGAAATGGGTAGGTGAACCGAGATCCTAACAATCGTTTATTTATTTTTTTGAGCTTAATTTATTGTTTTGCTTTTAATTATTATTTTTATTTTAGTTTATTAATTTATTCTCCATCTATCGTTTTAATTAATTAAAGAATCATACTTGAGGTAATTTTGTCAAACATCAATCTATGTGGGACGATACTCGTACTCATGTACACTATATTATTACTTGACTCGTGCACTTGCGATTTATTCGAGCTTAATTGATAGACATATTTGAGTTGATTTTGTGTGGTAGTATTTGCTCGATTAGTTAACGCTCCAAAAATCCCAGAAATCTCACGTTCAATTTTCTCTGATCTGTGCGTATGTGTGATTGTGGCGGTTCCCTCTTCAAGTCTCAGACTTTAATTCCTTTTTATATCTCTCTCAAAAGCCCATTAAAAATAGCCCAATAAAATATGAAATTTCCTTCCCGATAATAATCTATCACGCGCGGGCGCTTCACAAACCCAGGAGGGCGTGCATAAGCCTCTGAAATCCACTTTATCTCGCCTTCATGTGTCTTGCGCGATAGCTTTTCTCTCTTCTCTGTTTAGCGCTAAGTTAAGCGCTATCCTTAGGCCCAAAAAGAAGCCCATACTATTCCTTCTTTATTTTGTCTTATCGTTCTTTTCTTTTCTTCTTTCTCCTTCTCTTTTCCTTTTATTTTCTCTTCCAACTTTCTCCATTTTCTTCACAAATTCTCATTTTTCATCACTTTTCCAAATAAATTCAATAATCTCTTGCAACCACAAAAACAACAAAACACCCACATAAATCTGCTCGAAACAAACATTTAACAATTAAAATCATATATAAATTAAGTGTATAAAATACAATTATCAAATACCCACAAACTTAGACTTTTGCTAGTTCCGAGCAAAACTATTCAAAACAATAAATTATAAAAACTCAATCTCTAAAACCAACAAGAATAGTCAAGAAATATTATGGAGCAATGGCCTGAGCAATAATCTCAAAAAATTTCAAATCCAATCACATCCAACCTACTAACACTTGAAAGTTTTAGCCAAACCGCATAAACTCACAATCTCCGCAACTCACGTTCAAAACACTATTCTCCAAGTTTAATTCAAACATTCATAGATCATGAGGACTTTTCAAGGTAACATATGATCAAATATAGGATAACTATCAAAAACACTCACAAATAGGTAAATGCAAAGAATAATAGTGTGTGTGTGTTTTTATCAAAATTCATAATCATTAAAAGTATCAATCAACAGTCCATAGGCTAAATTCTCGCAACTCTTCTCCACTAGTATATTGGGCAACTGAGACTCGGTCAATAGGACTTATTCAGCTTATAATGTAAATCCTGGCTCATGGTTACAAACGAAGGATTAGAATTCAAAATAAGGAGTAATTCATATTTATGCTCAAACTCTAATCTCAACTCCTTTCATTCACAATTTTTTTCTTTTCAGTTCAGTAAATTTTCATATTCTCACAACTTCTTTCACAAATTTTTTTTTATAACTTTCTCAACTCTTTTTTCTACTACCTCTTTTCATCTTTTAAATTCATCCACCACACCATTCCATTTTTTCACAAATAAAACTAGGAGCATAAAATATTTTAGCATTCAAATTACTCCCTTAAAGGTAGGAAATAGTGTTTAGGCTATGCAGGTAGTCAATGTAGGACCTTGAAATAATGACGAATGGGGGTTTAATCACACGTTTACACGCATGCCATTCGATTTTCAATAAAGCTCAAGCAAGGTACTAGGAAGAACATATATTAATAGGTAGCTTGAAAGGCTCAAACAAATTCATAAAAAATCGCCTAAATCATTCCTAATCACAGTTTTGCCCGTATTTTGCCTCGAAGAGTGTCCGAACAATTTCTAGACAAGTCTTAATCCACAATAAATTCATACAAATTCCAATCAGTGCAGAAAAAAATAATCATCAGCAGTAAATGATGATTTTCATAACAAATTTCAGATTATTCCGTACCTCAATGTACTAATAAACGTGTAGGCTCAAATAGGCAACTAAGGATAAAATTTTTCAATGAAAATTAGGCCCAAAAAATCCAAACAATGCCTCAATCATATCTATGTCTGTATGTCTCAAAAATCAGATTCAAGTATTAATCACAGAGTATATAAGAAAGTTTTCATCTAATTGGTTCCATTTTTTCCAAAAAAATATTTTTCAGATAGGTAGACAATCATGGATTTCAGTTATAGCACAATTTTTTTTTTCATCAGCCATGCATCCATTTCTTTCTCGACTTCTTATTAAACTAAACCACTAAAACAACAACTAAACTCAAAATTTTTTTTATCTATGAAACACAATACAATTCAACTAAACAACAATCAAAATCAGACACTGATTCACCCCCCCCAAACTTAATATAATCATTGTTCCTAATGATTAAAAACAATAAAAAGAACAAGGGACTCATACCTTCGACACCGAGCATCAACTTTATCTCCATATTCATGGAAAATAATTTCGCAGCCGCAAGACCATTAGAGAGGTGGTGGAGATACACGACATGAACATCCAAATGATCCTGAAAAATAATACATGAACACAATAAGACACAAAAGTAAAGCCTCATCAAGCAAGATAAAACGCTTAATGTATAATGGAAAGAAGAGGGTGTGCTCGATGTCAAGCCCAAGAGGAGACTCGATAGCCCATAAAAGTGAAGCTGTTGGAGCCTGAGTGAGATGCCCTTACTTAGTGCAATTGTGCAAGATGTTAGCGCTATGGAGAATGACAATCGCACAATAAGGAACTCTATTATGCATCGAGGAGCTGCAGATATGGAGAGCAATCGAGCATAGCTGCTGATGGGGAAGCTGCGCTGTTTGGGTAGTTGGAGTGGCGCGATGGCGCTTAAAGAAGCGCAGATGAGGGATGGGAGGCGCGTTAGCGCAAAGATAGGCGCAGTTGGGGATAGCTTGGAGTGCGATAGTGCTTCGTTTGGCGCTGATGGTGGGGTGAGAGGCGCGATAGCGCAAGGGTGGGCGCTGTTGGATGGGGCGTTAGCGCATGGTTCTCGCGCAGTTCCCTAGCGCGATAGCGCATGGTGTAGCGCAGATGAGCAGCGCGTTAGCGCATGGTTGTGCACTTAAGACAGCTCAGAAGTAAGGCGGGCGCGCTATAGTTGACGAGCGAGCGCGCATAACATACTGCTAGAATTCCAGTATCCTGAAAAATTTCAAAACAATTGTAAAATTAGGCCTCCAAAATTCCTAAAAGCAATTTTAAAAAAAAATAAAAAATAAATGAAGAACAAAATAAAAAATAAAAGCATAAAATAAATAAAATAAAAATAAAAAATAAAACAAAAATTTTGGGTTGCCTCCCAAAAAGCGCTTGGTTTAGAATCGTCAGCCCGACTTTCACCGGTGTTAAATCTTCCCTTTCTCTTTCATGCACCATATAAATTCCACAAACCGCCTTTTAAATTTTGCTCTCTTTTTCGTGGTCTTCTTCGTTGGTAAATTCGGCGCTTTTTCCTTTGATGAATCGACAACAAAATAAGCTCTTGGACAGGTCTCCAACTTCACAACCGGTTCAATTAAGCATAATTATTCAATGGGTGGATTGGGTGCTTTCGTGAATAAGTTAAAGATTACTCGTTCGCACTCCACACCCATCGACAATTCACCTTTCTTTACCTCTATCTTGGCATCCGCTGTGGAAAAAAACGGTCGTTCAAAAATCAGCGGAGCACCATGATCCGCTTCAATATCCAAGATCACAAAATCTGCTGGGAAGATGAATTTATCCACATTGACTAGGACATCTTCAAAAATTCCTAGTGGATATGTAATGCTCCGATCCGCCAACTGCAGTGAAATCATAGTCGATTTCATCTCTCCCAACTCCAAGGCCCTGTAAATAGATAATGACATTAAATTAATACTGGCCCCTAAATCACAAAGTGCATTATTAAAATGAGAACCACCAATAGAACAAAGAATAGTAAAACTCCCTGGATCTTTAAGCTTTTGTGGCATTTTCTTTTGTAGCACCGCACTGCACTCTTCAGTTAGATTCACCACCTCGTTCTCTAGCAGTATCCTTTTCTTGGACATAATCTCCTTGATGAATTTTGCGTAGTTCGGCATTTGTTCCAAAGCATCTGCAAAGGGGATGTTGATATGAATTTTCTTGAAAATCTCCAAGAACTTGGAGAACTGCTCATCCAACGTCTTCTTCTTGAACCTCTGCGGGTAGGGGAGTGGAGGCTTGTACATCGGTTTTGGCTCAGTTTTAAGCTCCTTCTCTTCGATTTTCTTCTCAAATTTCTCCTGTTCAACAGCAGGTTCTTGGACTCCAACTTCTTTCCCACTCCTCAACTCTATGACATTACACTGCTCTTTTGGATTTACATCTGTATTTCTAGGGAACTGGCCGCGGTTTTTGTCTTCAATGCATTCGCCAACTGCCCTATGCTAGTTTCCATGGATTGAAGTACAACACCCATGTTGGCCATGTGCGTCTCCAAGCTGTCAAGATGAGACTCATTTCTCGCCATCCTCTTACCTGATTCCTGCACAAAGGTACTAACCACATCCTCCAAAGACAACTTACCATCACCCTTATTAGTATTGTTAGCATATGAAAAATTTTCATTATTCCGCAAACTAGGGTGATAAGCATTAGGAACCGGATTACCTCGGTATGCTCCATAACCTCGGTAGCCATTAGGATTAATATAATTAACTTCCTCTGGGGTATGTGATCCTTCAACTCCAATTGAATCTGCAACATTAATCTTATTTAAAGAAGCTACCTGTGTAGTCAGTGCAGATAATTGAGCAGTGATGGATGTGAGAGGATCCACAGCATACACTCCAGCTGGCTTCTTGACTCCCATATGCTCAGATGGACATTGAAAGCTGTTTATCGTCATCTGCTCCAACATATCATAGGCTTGAGCGGGGTCCTTTGCAAAAATAGTTCCTCCAGAAGCAGAATCCACGTTCATCCTTGTAGGCGCATTCAGTCCGTTGTAAAACCACGTGATCTGTTCCCAATCTGCAAAATTATGGTTAGGACAACGTCTAAGTAATTATTTGCACCTTTCCCACGCCTCATATAGCTGTTCAGTGTCCATATGTCGGAAGGTGCTGATCTCAATCTTCAGTTGGGTGGATTTGGCAGGTGGAAAATATTTCGCAAGAAATTTTTTCTGCCATTCCCTCTCAAGTAGTGATGCTTCCAAGCGGCAGTGACTGCAACCAACTCATTGCTTGATCCCTGAGAGAAAAAGGAAACAAGCGTAAGCGAATAATATTCTCAGACACACCATTAATTTTTACCGTATCAGTTATCTCCAAGAAAGTGCGTAGGTGTAGGTGAGGATCAGAAGTGGCGCTCCCATTAAATTGGTTCTGTTTAACCATGATGATCAAAGCCGGCTTCAGTTCAAAATTATTCGCATTGATAGTTCCTAGAGCGATTCCAGAATAGTGAGCCTGGATCGTCGGCTGGAAGTGATCTCTGATTGGAACCAAGGGAGCTTGTTGTACTTCTTTTTCAGCCATTCTCTCAATTTCTTCTCTTCTAGCTCTTCTTAAAGCACGTGCAGTGCGCTCGATCTCCGGATCAAATAGTAGAGAATTTGCACTTTGAGATCGTCGCATAAACTTCAATTAAAAATAAGAAGAAATTAATTAGTAATTTAAAAATAAAATAAAAAACTCTAAATTAAAATCTAGACTAATTGGTAACAAGACTAAAAAAATAATCAAAATTTACTACCCGGCAACGGTGCCAAAAACTTGTTGTGAAAAATGCTCGCAAGCGTACGAGTGTCAAGTTTTAATATAGTGATAAAATCATATATCAATCCCACAGGGAGTAAAATGAAAATATTCAGTGCTTGTAATTAAAATAGTTCAAACTTTATCTAGAAAATCAAACTTTCATAATTTTGCAGAAAAATAAAATAGCAATGAAGTTTTGATAAGCACACACACAACTTTCAGATAAAAATCAATCAGAGAATAATGGTCAAGAGGTTTAGATTTCACCTGGTTTCAACAACAATCACTCCTAATTAATTAATCTTCATGAATTTCAATCAATTAATAGCCAAGAACACTTAAATGTATTATTCCCTCTCCCGAGTGCTGAATAAAATATATCAACTACAATTTAATTCCAATATCCCTATTAAGAATCTACTTGCAGTGATCAATTCAAAACAATGTTCTTTTTAAAAGCTCTGTTAAAATTATACACTCTCCCGAGCGATATAAATAAATAACAGTGTATTTTTCTAATTATCCAATTCAAAATATCCTCTTTCGAGTGCCAGATTTCAAATAAATATTACAAATCAATTATTGATCAGATAATTGAAAAGACAATCAATTCTAGAAAAATAATTAATCTAGAAGAAACTCAATTAAATAAAATCAAAAATCATGAAAACGTTCACACCAGATTCCATCCGACCTCTAGACTCTAAAAATTTATTTCATAATAAAATTCTGAATAAAACAATAATTCATAAATCCAAACATATTCAGAATTAAATAAAAGTAAGAAATCAAATCCGTCGTTGACGCCGTGTCCGGTCAATCGATCTCCATCTTCGTTCTTCAGTTAACGCTCAAAAAATCCCAGAAATCTCACGTTCAATTTGCTCTGATCTGTGCGTATGTGTGATTGTGGCGGCTCCCTCTTCAAGTCTCAGACTTTAATTCCCTTTTATATCTCTCTCAAAAGCCCATTAAAAATAGCCCAATAAAATATGAAATTTCCTTCACGATAATAATCAATCACGCGCGGGCGCTTCACAAACCCATTAGGGCGCGCATCAGCCTCTGAAATCCACTTTCTCTCGCCTTCATGTGTCTTGCGCGATAGCTTTTCTCTCTTCTCTGTTTAGCGCTAAGTTAAGCGCTATCCTTAGGCCCAATAAGAAAGTTCATACTATTTCTTCTTTCTTTTGTCTGATCGTTCTTTTATTTTCTTCTTTCTCTTTTCCTTTTATTTTCTCTTCCAACTTTCTCCATTTTCTTCACAAATTCTCATTTTTCATCACTTTTCCAAATAAATTCAATAATCTCCTGCA
Source organism: Henckelia pumila (assembly GCF_033568475.1). Classification (NCBI taxonomy): domain Eukaryota; kingdom Viridiplantae; phylum Streptophyta; class Magnoliopsida; order Lamiales; family Gesneriaceae; genus Henckelia; species Henckelia pumila. The sequence goes on from NC_133120.1 coordinate 143,625,966, forward strand.
ACCACAAAAACAACAAAACACCCACATAAATCTGCTCGAAACAAACATTTAACAATTAAAATCATATATAAATTAAGTGTATAAAATAAACTTATCATAAATCCTTGAATCTCTCCCATGCTGCGTAGAAAGGCTCTCCGTGTTGCTGGATAAAACTTGTGAATACTTGTCGATTTAACATCTCGAAGTATTACACCAAAAATTCTTGCAAAAATAAAAAAATGGTGAAATAAAGAAAGAAATAATAATAATAATAAAAACAAAAACACAATAAATTAAACGCCTTCCCCGACAACGACGCCAAAATTTGGTAGCGCTTAGTCGTGTCGCGCCCAAATTAACCCAACTCAGATTAACTAAATAAAAAAGTAGTAGCGAGAGTAGGGATCATTCCCACGAGAAAAGTGAAATTTATTTGTGTTCTTAAAAATACTGGAAATAAATAAAAGGGGATTTTATATTTTGAATTAACTACTATGCAAAAATTAAAATAAGAAAGATCAATAAATTAACGAAACTTGATATCGGTCGACTACAACCTTGAAATCATTCACTCGATTATCGATTCTCTAAAAAATAATTCATTTTCATTGAATATTCACCATTTAAAATCTAACTTCTGTTCCACTTTAATCTTAGTTAATTAGACACCAGCGTTTTAGATTAACCATTACCAATAAATCAACCCAAATACCAGCGATCCAGATTTAAATCTAAGGTAGCATTCATATGAGTGAAACTGATGAATTTAGACAACACATGCACCAACGGATGTATTTAGCCTAGTCAATTGTTGTTCCTACGATTAAACAAATTCAACAGCAGAAAATAATAATCATAGTTGCTTCACAAATTAGATGATTCAAACAATTACAGATTTGAATTCTAATTTAGCGGTAGATTGTACGAAAGAATTATCAGGTGATCAATCTAATAATCAAACACACAAGCATGAAATAAATGTTAGAGTAGGTGGTCGTCGAGCCAATGTGTTGGCCGATGGTCCTTGTGAGAACTCTTGTATGACAATCTTTATTTTAATAATATTTCGCATTATTTAATTTGGCAAATATTTATCTGTATACCCATGCTAGCTGCATAGATAAAGCCCTTGAATATACAAATAGTAGAAATAATATGAGATGGTCATGTGATGACTATCATGAAACTCATATTTGGAATACTGTATATTCTAAACTGTTCCTAGTCGATTCAACAGCCATAAAGAAGGATAAAGGCCGCTCGAGCTTGAGACTAGTATTTGCGATGTGAGTACCATGTTTCATTGGTAGGGGACATGGAGATGTCCAAGCATGCAAATAGGTGCTCCTTGTAGAGTGCACTGAACAACCCTCCCTAAAGGACTTTACAAGTGGTTCTCACTTATCGAGTGGAGAAGTCCTAGTTTATGGTTGTACACCATTAGTCCTTATAACCCGGGACAACATGGAGACTCTATATGCTAGTGTTTCACTTTGACTTGTTTATCGACTCATCTGGGGTCATCAGGTGGCAATGTTGGGTGTTGTGACGAAACATATAGGAGTCAATGCATTGTATTCGGGGATTCACCGCTTACCTACGGGTATGGATATCCTATGTTTTATCATGCATACGTAGCTTGAAATCTCTGATCAGAGTAAGTGGTAATTAAGAAAGGAGTTTCTTGAATTACACTTTCGATGCAACTACGGCATGACACATAGTTATCGATTCAATGACAACTCTCGTTAAGCCAATGGTTGTCGAATCGGTCGGGATATATGAGTTGAAGGGACCGTAGTGTACGCTAACCATAATTGATTGGTTCTTGCAGACACTATCATTTGATACCTAGGGAGTCATGTAATCAATGATGCTAGACGTTTACATGACTGGTTGGGTACTATCAGACTTGAGTTTTCTGATGTTCTTATTATCAATGTGTTGATCAATAAGAATGGAGCTATATAGGGTATGCTCATATAAGGGACTTGTTGATCTCGAATCACATGGAGATGTGAACCCACTGCTAGTTGTATCAATGAACCATTGAGGGTCACACAAGTACGAGCTTTCTAGATCCCGTTGAGATTAAAATAAGTTCAATGTGTTGAACAACTTATAAAGGAGTTTATAAGTAAAATAAATTAGAAGTTTGACTTCTAAATTGGAGAATGAATGGAATAAGTAAATTTTAATTTGTGAATGTGTTCCAAGATTAAAAGTTGACTTAAGATAATTATTTTATAAAAATGGTGATTTTCTAAACTATTATTTTGAACTTAGTTAATTAATTCAAGTGTTGAATTAATTTAACACTAGTAAACATTTTAATGTACAAATAATTAAATTAATTCAAGTGTTGAATTAATTAAACACTATTGAGTCTAGTAGAGCTCAAATTAATATAGTGTTATATAATTATTATTACTAGTGTACTTGAATGAGTTCAAGTTGAATTTAATTAATTGATTAAATTTAAATGGGTTTAGGTTTAATAATTAATTAAAATAAGTTCAAAAACATTTAAATATATATATATATATATGTATATATATTTGAACGTGTATATATATATATATATATATGATATATATATTTATGTGATTGTATGTTGGAATGTGAAGGGGTGTGTTTGAGTGGCACAATTTCCATGCATGTTTGCACTTCCCATGCATGACTTCTTGTGTGCCTTTTGACCATCAATATATTATTATGAATAATATATACACAATATACAATTCATTCCATTCTAAGAAAAACCTTGAAGTGGCCGAACCATCTCCAAGAAATTCTCCAAATTTTTGTCTTTTGATTTTGGGAGAAAAAGGCAAGAAACATCTCAATGAAAAATGCTCTAAATATTCTAGTGCATATTTAGAATGGATCTAGATCGTCTAGTCGTGGACCTTATTCGAAGGCTCGAAGTGTTGAATCCATTTTGAGCAAGGTGTGCTCTTGGAAGCTTGTAGATTGGATCTACCGTTTCAAGAGCCTAGTTGTTTATCAACTTGGTTGGAGCTATAAATCAATCTTTGAGATTGATAGGTAAAATTCTAAACACCTTATGGTTGTTTTGATTTTTGAATGCTACACATGTGCCCAGATCTCTTTCGTTAAAAATTTTATATTTCTGCTGCGTTTTTGGGCACGAGTTAACCGATCCCCTTCAGTGGTATCAGAGCCTAGGTTACTTATTTGTGTAGTATTTGTTGGATATTATGTTGAGTTCAATTTCTAACCGCATGAGAAAATCAAGATTTATCAATTTTGGGTTGTTTTTATAATTTTTTTTTTATGGTTTCGGGCAGCCCATAGGCTGCCCGAAGATGTCCTAGGGGCAGCCGTGGGCTGCCCCATACTTTTTAATAAAAAAAAAAAATTTGGCCAGAATCCGGCAACGGAGTTTCGGTGACGACTATGACGACTTGAGTTTTTCAAAAAGGTGTTTTGGAATATCATGTGTCATAGGCCCTAAATTGTTAAATATATTATAGTTGATTTTTATGAGAAATTAAACTTTATAATATGTGATTTTTCTCATAAAATAAATAGTTAAAGTGTGACTTTGATTATTTATAGTAAATTGTGATTTACAAGAAATTCAATTATAAATAAATTAATTTGAAAGTAAATAAAGGTGTTTGTTTATTTTGTTAATTAATTTTATAATTGTGGTGGTTAGTGATTGGATCAAGATATATAATATTAGATCAATTGATTATTGAGATAATTAATTGATGGTGTATGATATGTGATATTGTGCATGAAGGATGATCAAAAGCCCAAGACCAATTTGCTAGGTGTATGCTAGGATATTTTGTGTTGAATGGTTGTAATAATTATCAAATTATAAAGTGGACTTGGTTTATAGCCCGTTCCCACCCCATGAGATGTATCCCTATTTTCCATGGATATTTTATTGTAAAATATTTGATAGTGAAAGTTCAAGATTGGAAGATGGTGGGCCATGATGAATTATGAAGAACCAAGACATGTAAATATTGGAAGCTTATGTAATTTTTGCATTTGCATCCCATGCATTACCTAGGATTGGACCTAGGCCCGTGTTTGGCTCACACGGGCCAAATAGTTTTTGGGGCGATTGATCATCCTTGTTAATGAGTATGTGGGGTATTATTTTATAATAACAAAGTTGTATGAATTCGGCAAACATACGATCAAACATGGCGATCTTTAAAATTAATGATGAGACCTTTTCAAAATTAAAAAACCCTCATTTTGAATTAGATTCAAAATTTATATCAAGCCCGAAAAGGGGAATTATAAATTTGTTTATAATTTCCATGTCTTCTATCGACAATGGATGCATGACGAACGCTACCCGTATTCAATGCTCGGCTCATATTATTGGGGGGGCTTGGATGCCGGAAAGCTGTGACATCCATTGACATGGTGATGTGAACTACGTGGAACTCCCATGACTTCGGCTCATATTATTGGAGGAACTCATGGCGACCGTCTATTAAGGTTCGATATCGATGGGTAAGGCTTGACACGTAAAGATGAACGACGTCATATTATTGGGTCCTAATCAAGCGTGAGACAAAAGTTTACGTAAGGGTTGCATGGAGATGCAATTGGAAACTACTTTTTTAGAAATCGTGATTGGATGATATTATTCGGGATCATGATTGGCTAATTGGACCTTATGTACCTACTGAGGAAAGGATTTTCCCGTTTTTACTAGAGGATAGTAAAAATGTCAAAACAGTGGGAGTAAATATTTATAAAGTTAAAGTTCATACTTTATATCTTACTAAATATTTTAAAATAGTCGGTAACATTTATCTGTTATTATTTTCCAGTACAAGTTTTTTGACAATGTCATCAATTCGCAATCTGTTATCTACTATACTCGACAAACATTTACTGAACGGTCCAAATTACCTCGATTGGCTAAAAAATCTAAAAATTATCTTAAACTCGGAAAAGATTGCATATACACTTGAAAAGTCGCCCTCTGCTGAGGCTCCGACTAGATGTAGCCCTACTGAGCTACAGATTTACAAGGATTGGTGGGACCATGACTTGAAAGCTAAGTGTTATATGTTGAGTTCTATGTCCGATAAACTGCAGAGGCGTTTTGAGGATGCTAGGAATGCTGCTGACATTCATTTGCATCTCAAAGAGCTCTTTGATGAGCAAGCACGCCTGTTTCGATATGGACATTATATGCATAGCTGCAAGGAATATCTTGACCAGAATGGTTCTGGAAATGATACGTTCTACATTGAAGTGAACATTTCACTTAACGCTTCTTCTTGGGTATTGGATACCGGCTGTGGCTCACATCTCTATAATGATTTATAGGTGATGGCAAGAAGTAGGAGACTCAGGGATGGTGAGACCTTCTTGAGAATGGGCAATGGAGCAAGAGTTGCTGCCAAAGCTATTGGAGATGTTTACTTATTGTTGGACAATGATTTTAAATTAATTTTGAGAGATGTTTTGTTTGTACCAGATTTGGTGAAAAACATTGTTTCCATTTCTATGCTTGATATAGATGGATATTCTTGTTTATTTGGCAAAGGTGTTTGCAATATTTACAAGAATGAATGTTTAATTGGTACAGGACAATTGGAAAACGATCTCTATAATTTAAAATTGAAAGATATTCCTATGTATAATATCCAAGAGATATCAACAACATCCAAAAGAAAACAAGATACTCTAAATCCAACACACTTATGGCATGCTCGATTAGGTCATATATCTTTTAAAAGGATGAACAAGCTAGTGGGAGAATGCATGTTTGATATGTCTGATATTAATTCTCTTACTACTTGTGAACCCTGTCTAAAAGGAAAGATGACCAAAATTCCCTTTAAGGGCCATGTGGAGCGAGCCAATGGACTGTTGGATTTGATCCATACAGATGTGTGTGGTCCTCTTAGCATCACCACTAAGTACGAACATTCTTACTTCATTACCTTTACCGATGACTTCTCTAGGTATGGGTATGTGTATTTGATGAAATACAAATCTGAAGCTTTTGAAAGGTTCAAATAATTCAGAAATGAAGTAGAGAATCAATTGGGACGAAACATCAAGGCACTTCGATCGGATCGAGGTGGTGAGTTCTTAAGTGCTAAATTCCAAGAGTATCTTAAGGAGAATGGGATTCTCTCACAGTGGACTCCTCCCGGTACACCTCAGTTGAATGGTGTTTCGAAACATCGTAACCGGACTTTTATGGACATGGTTCGGTCTATGATGGGGTTCACGGAGTTGCCGCCATCTTTTTGGGGATATGCGCTTGAAACTGCGGCACTGTTGTTGAACAATGTCCATTCAAAGGCAGTTGATAAGACACCATATGAGATATGGATGGGAAAATCTCCAAAGTATTCTTATCTAAGAATATGGGGATGCCCTGCTTATGTGAAGCAGATAGTGGGAGATAAATTGGATGCTCGATCCATTTTATGCTACTTCGTGGGATATCCAAGGAATTCGGTTGGATATTATTTCTATCATCCCAAAGAAACAAAGGTGTTTGTTTCTAGGAATGCAACCTTCCTGGAGAAGGAATTTCTATTGGATAGAAAATGGGAGATGATAGCACTCGAAGAAGTTCGAGAAACACCCACGATTGTGGAACCCACACCCGAACAGCCAAGAGAGGAGATACAAGTTCCTAGAAGATCCGAGAGGATCTCGAGACCACCTATGAGGTATGGTCTGCTTCTTGAAGAGGGCCAAGATGAGCCTGACCATGGATGTGATCCAAGGACCTTTCGTGGTCGTTATTTTTCGATGCACATTAGGTAGCATGAAAACTATTTTAGTTCAATATAACGTATTAGATTGTTGGGTATTGCGTGAACGTGTGAACTGCTTTCTTTACTTGGTACGAGCATCTCAACTGTTCTAATGTGTCCATCGTTGGGCATTTGAACTGTTGTTCCTTCAAGTGTGAGTCCAATTGTGATTAGCAACCAAACTCTGGTCTTTCTCGTGTGTCATTAATCAGCCAACATGTAACTGTATGGAATGAGGTCAACTAACAGATTGAATAAATATCAAATGACTTGTTGGAAGAAAATAAATAACGTAGACTTGTTTATGGATGTCTGGTGACTTAATTACTCCTATGTCACCCCTTATTCCTTATGGAAAGGATACATTAGAAGACTTTGGTGTATATAAATCTTGTATACAAGTCACTTTAATAGTAGGATTTATCCCTTGCTTATATCGGAACTCCTAGCACAAAAAAAGTTACGATATCAAATCTTAACACTAAAACAACTAGTGAAATTATAGTTTGAATGAATCCTAAGATTCTAACTGTTGAGCAAGTTTACTTCAATGATTTGAATCACGTAATTGAGAGTTGACTCTTCGCCCTTCGTGATCTTTGATGATCAGATAATTTACTGTTATAAGTGGGCAATGTGAGCAGGTAGGATAAATCTTTGCAAAGTTCTCGGAGGAAGTTTAGAAGACATGTAAATTTTTGTGCGGATTTATTGTTCTTATTCTCTTTGTGTTCACCCTATTATTTATAGTCTTCTCGAGAAACGTTCGAATTTCATCTTCATTAAATTCTTGTCTCAATCGATTTTAATCTTCTACATCCCTTCATAAATGAGAAATAACACTATTGAAAAATATGGGTAGCAGCAGTTCTGCGGATTTTTAAGTGATCTTCTTGCAGGTTCCATATTTGGTAATATTTTAAATGTTAACTGCAATCGCATTCGAAGATATTAATTTCTATGATCTTTGAATGTTGTGACGTATCCCACATATAGAGTTCATAGAGATGTTTGAAATTCAACGGATCTAACTTCATATTTTTTTGTCCATCATTTGTATCCATTTGAACAGCCGAATATCTTGGGATTCGAGAAGCAGTTATCAGCATAACTGTTTTTCATGGCTGGTCATGTTGCTTTAGGATACCAGTCTCAATTTTCTTGTTTTGACTGACTTGATACACTTTAGTTTGGAGCAGTTTGATATTCAATTGATTTTTCTGAGCAATTCTCTTTAGCAGTCCAACTTCTTTGAGCATTTAGATTTGTTTAAGCAAATCCTTTGAGCAGTTGGACTTCTTGAGCAGTCGAAATTTGTTGTAAAAATCAGAGCTGGTTATGCAACTAGTTGATAGAAGATACAAGACTCCTTTGACTAGAATTTTTATTTTTGAATAATTTGGAACGGGTGAAAGTACTCGGATCTGACTGCATGGACTGATTCTTATCTTCAACTCATGATAAATCATTCTTGTTGATGTCTCAACATATTTTTTCAAACACCAAAACTATATACTTACAATTTACCTTTTTTTTTGTATTTGACACAACTAAGCACTTTATCCAGTCTGTTATAGTTCCCCCTGAAGCTGGTTCCTCCTCAATGGGTAAAGTACCTCATAGACATTCAACTGTCTGAGCTTGGTCCGAAATGTCTTTTTGGGTTCCAAACTGACTTTTTGATTTATCAGTTGACCTATATAAACTCATCATTCATTCTTAATCAATGTGTTGAGTGATGTTCCCCCTCCAGTTTTGTCTTTTTATCATGTGCAAGAGCACAAAAAAATAATTTATGGTACCTATATCTATGTGGGTCCTCAGTGGATTAGAACCTTAGGAATTCATACTTGGATCAACCTAACTGGTTGACAACTAGAAGTTTTCTATTTAGGTTTTGCATAAACAGGTTCATGTGAATGATTCATTTGTGTGCATGCTTGATATGCTTGTGATGTAGTGTGTGATTTCATCCTTCCTACAACATGATCTAGTTTGTATCTTATCTGAACTTGTCTTCCATAGGGTCTGTGGTTGTGTTTTCAAGTCATTCAGATGTGTTTGACTTGACTAGTTTCGCAGTCTTGTCTTTCACAAGAGTTCCGTGGCACATATCCAATTCCAAACTTCAATCATTGTTCTTATATTCCACATATTTGTCATTTTTCAGGTTGGGATTACTTTTTTCAAGTACTAAATTGGATTTAAAAAGGTGAATATATTTTCCTTTGAAAATATTCAGTCTAGGTCAAGTATCAATCTCAAAACTTCTCTTATCTTCTTTAAAACCTAGAAAAGTCTTATCTTCAATTGGTCTCTTCAGTTCATGTATTTTAGTCATAGTGACTAAATACTTATTTAAATTTGAATTGGTTCAATTAGTCTCAGATTTTTTGATTTTAACGGCTGATTTTCACTTGTAGCTTCTCATTCTCTGTCTATTCTTAGCAATCTCTGTTTCTTTGTCTAACAGCTCAATTTTCTTTGCATTGACTTCCTCGGATACTAAGCACAATCTCTTATACTCATTTTTCATATCATGAAGTGCCTCAGCTAACTCTTCTCCTATAAATTTATTAGAGTTAAAGTTGAATACTTGTTCACTTCTCCTATATCATGAAGCAACTATCTTCATCTTCATCAGAGGAGCTTGATGAGCTGACTGAACAACAAAATTATACAATAAGTGCAATCGTGTAGTGACCCGAACGGATCACCTACAAACTAATAGTCTTAAGCATGCAAGTAGCTTAATATAAAAAATAACATGAATAATTCAAACTTAAATAGAGTTTATTGCGCAGAAACTAAAAACCCATAATGATAAGAAAAACTGGAAAGATACAACCAATAAAACCAAACCAAATGTTTTTCCCAACATATATACAGACTGTAGTAAAAACTTCAAGAGAATCCTGAACCTGCAGCTAACCCTGCCTCGATCCACTCGCTCCATCCAGCTTCAGACCTACCCAGTGGAATGGGGTATCGAAGATAATAACAAGGACGTGAGCGACTAACGCCTAGTACGTAAAGATAAGTAAACATACCAATATAATGCATGCAAGTGTGATGACTGGGTAACTTGTCATCTAACAAGTCATGATCATACTAAGCGCACTGAGTATAGTACCAGCTGGGAATCAAACCGTAGGTCACATCCACACTCATCTAGATCACCATAGTATCTGTTAGAACCTAATGAGGGGGGGGGGGGGATTTAGGTTCTATTGGCAACTTTAGCAATTTAAAGCGATTATGCAAATACGCAAGCGGAAGACTTAAAGCAATTAATAATAAGTGCAGTAAATAAATGCGTAATGTAAATAAAGCAGTAAAAGGGATAAGAGATGTTTATGGAATTTCGACGATAAATCGTCTACGTCTCCCCTTCTTGGTTAAGATCGATTAACCAAAGATCCACTAGCACTTCGAACGACTTGGATTTGATGGCTCCAAGGATAGCCTTACAACTTGACACGATCACCGCGCCGATACAACTCAACACTTGGTCTTAAGGGCTCCAAGGATAGCCTCAACAATCACACAACACTTGGTTTCACACTCAAGTGTTTACACCAACGATTTTCACAACCCCGGATACAACTTGATATATGAATATATTTTGAAAGCTCAAAGGGGCTACAAATAGCTCAAATAATGCTTAAGAGGATTGAGAGACTAGAAGATGTTGGGATGCTTGAAATGGTCTCGGAATGCCTCTATTTATAGTTGAAAATTCGGCATCGATCGGAACTTCCATTCCCAGCATCGGAGCTTCCGAAATTTGAATTCTGAGTCACGTGGTTTGTACAGGATCGGAACTTCCGATCCAACTTCGGAGCTTCCGATCGGCGCATTAAATATGTTGTCGGGCAAAAGTCTTCCGAACAAGATTATCAGGCCGCCGTAGCAGATCGGAACTTCCGATCTATGATCGGTGCTTCCGATCTCGTCACTTCGTAGCTTCCGTTTTGTTTCCGAACAATATAAAATTCCTTGAAAATAGATCGGAGCTTCCGAACCATGATCGGAACGTCCGATCGTCCCTTAGCTTCCGAAGATCCTTCTGTTCCGGATCGGAGGTTCCGAACTCCAATCGGAACTTCCGAACTCGTAGTAGTATAAGTCTTTGAAATTTGTTTCTGATCTTGAATAAACTTGTACGAAATTGAGCCTTGAAAATTTTAACTCTGTAATAAGCTCATTGTAAACATTAGTAACATTTTAACCTAGATTTGTTAATTATCAAAACATAAACAAAAGGGCCTTGTTAATGCATTAAAACATTAATCTCACAATCGAGATTTATATGCGTTTAAGGCGTAACAATCTCCCCCTTTTTGATGATCACAAAACATGGTTAAAAATAAAAAATAAAAATAGACAGTAAAAAGCATATAAGTATTTAAATTGCATGTAAAAACTCCCCCTGAAATAAGCAACAAAGTTTTTAACAAATAAATAGTTTTTACTCAATTTAACTGTTAAACCAATTAACTCTCCCCCTTTTTGTGATAAGCAAAAAGTAATAATAAGTGAATAAAAGAGAATGAATATAAACTATTTTATTCCAATAGAATTTAAATTTTACATAAGACCAAATACAACTTAAAATGCAAAATAAAAATCTAAGAGTCATCATCGCGAGTCGGCGGAGGATAGCGAGAGGTGAACTCATCAAATCGGGTCTCCAAAGAAGAAACTCTAGCAGTCAACTCGGAAAAGTGAGTGTGCATGCTCGTCTCCATACGATGAAGTGTCTCGAATAGACGGTCGCTAGGGAATTGGTTTGCTGGGGTTGCAGGGACCTCAGGAGTTTGGAAAGGAACATCTTCAAGATTTTCCGCAAAGGCCTCAAAACTGGAAGATGATGGTATATCAGAGTTAGGAGGACCAGTCGGAAAACCTTTGATTTGGATAGAGTGGGGAAGAGAGGAATATGGTAAATGAAAGGCAGAAATAGGTGAAAATCTAGAAAATACTCTTCCTCGATCTTCAACCCATCGAGAGTACACAGGATTCCAGGATAAATCCATCCTGGATATAGACTGATGGTTAAAGATGTGACTTGGTGGGATTTCAATAGAAGGTATCCCCTCAAATTCAACATCGAAACGACTCAAAATCCGGTTGATAAACCAGGCATAAGGAAAAGAAACCTTTTTCACCGTCTTTGCCGTGTGATGCATAGTCTGCATAACAAAGCGCGGAAGGTTAAAAGGTCGAGATGAAATGATATGAAATAGAATGTATAAATCTAAGTATTTGCAAGTGGAGAGGTCTCCACTGCGCGGAACGATAGAAGTGGTAATGAGTTTTTGAATGATTTGAAAATCAGGACAAAGGCTCTTGAGGTGGATACAATCATCAGCAGCAGTAGCTGGACGACCAAGAATGGTAGAAAGTAACAACTCGCGATCAAAAGTAGGATCATTTTGAGGCCAGTTTTGCGAGAAGTATTCACCGGGTCTATTCCTGGGAAGATCAAACCAAGAGGACAAATCAGCAGAAGAAAAATGAATATGCCTGCCTTGAACAATCGTGGCAATGGTGATATCACCATGACCTAATTCGAGTTCAAGATTGGCATAGAACTCGTGAATGAGAGAAATGTAGATGGAGTCAGGGACAGATGGAAGAAAGAAAGATTCCCACTGTTGAGCCTTGATAAGGTCCAACATAAGAAGATGAGAATGGGCCAAATAGGCAGAATCTAAGATACGATCAGGATGACTAGTACGGTCCTGATAGTCTTCGAGAATGGGCCTAGAGATGGCAGGCTGGGTCGGATCATGGGATTGAGCTTGGCTTGTAGCACGACGGCGTTTTGATGCCATTTAGAGAGGTTTGGATCGGATTAAAGGGAGAAAAGAAGATGATTTTTAGGTGTGAAAAATCGGAATGAGCGATCTGATATTTATAGGGACGGAATCGATCGGAAGCTCCGATCTGCGATCGGACGTTCCGATCGTGCGGTCGACTTAAATCAAGAAACATGTCGATCGGAAGCTCCGAATGTTCTTCGGACGTTCCGATCCTGAAGCGGTAATTAATTTTAAGGCGGTGAAAATAATTCAAAAAACCGGATAAGATATGGATCGGAAGTTCCGATTTGTGATCGGAGGTTCCGATCTATGTCTTGGAGGGAAAATTACCGCGTAGAATAGGAAATGGTGGGATTGGGATCGGAAGTTCCGATCCTCAATCGGTGTTTCCGATCCGGAATCGGTGGTTCCGATCCACCTGAGGTAAAAATTGCGATTTTTGACTCTTTAATTTTAAATTTTGCAAATTAATTCTTAAACAGATAAACCATATAAAAATGTGAGCTTTTTTAGTATTGAAAAATACAATTTGTATTCTCCAACATTAATTTGCTCGATTTTTTTTTTAATATTAAGCTCCCCCTTAATATGACATTAATTTTAACTTATGTCTACAAGCGATTACAACTCAATCATGCCAAGTTCACCACGCAAATGAATAAAAGTATTTTCATCTAGTGGTTTTGTAAAAATATCGGCAATTTGATTTGACGTGTCAATATATTGAAGTTCAACTTCATTTCGTTCGATGTGGTCATGAATAAAATGATGACGAATGTCAATATGTTTGGTGCGCGAATGTTGAATCGGATTCTTTGTAAGACAAATGGCCCTAGTGTTGTCACAAAAAATAGGGATTTTTGAAAAAGAGACGCCATAGTCGAGCAATTGATGCTTCTAATGGAAAACTGTGTTCAGATCAATTAGAACTGATACCCGATGCAGCGGAAGTTTAAAATTTTTATTTTATTAATATGGAACGATTCCATATCTGGGTATCAAAACTTTTACGATTAAATTCACACAAGTAAAACAAATAATCACAATTAATGTTTTACCTTAAATCTCGAA